>NW_026109434.1:0-38285 GCF_024516045.1 Bombus affinis | reverse complement strand
CGATATAGTATATAACGTTATACGTTATATCATAATACTACATAACGTTATACGTTATATCGTTATAGTATATAACGTTATACGTTATATCGTTATAGTATATAACGTCATACGTTATATCTTAATAGTATATAACGTTATACGTTATATCGTAATAGTATATAACGATATACGTTATATCGATATAGTATATAACGTTATACGTTATATCGTAATACTACATAACGTTATACGTCATATCGTTATAGTATATAACGTTATACGTTATATGGTAATAGTATATAACGATATACGTTATATCGTTATAGTATATAACGTTATACGTTATATCGTTATAGTATATAACGTTATACGTTATATCGTTATCGTACATAACGTTATACGTTAAATCGATATAGTATATAACGTTATACGTTATACCGTTACAGTATATAACGTTATACGTTATATCGTAATAGTATATAACGTTATACGTTATATCGTAATAGTATATAACGTTATACGTTATATCGTAATAGTATAAAACGTTATACGTTATATCGATTAGTATATAACGTTATACGTTATATCGTTATCGTATATAACGTTATACGTTATATCGTAATAGTATATAACGTTATACGTTATATTGTTATCGTATATAACGTTATACGTTATATCGTAATACTACATAACGTTATACGATATATCGATATAGTATATAACGTTATACGTTATATCGATATAGTACATAACGTTATACGTTATATCGTAATAGTATAACAACGTTATACGTTATATCGATATCGTATAAAACGTTATACGTTATATCGATATAGTATATAATGTTATACGTTATATCGTAATACTACATAACGTTATACGTCATATCGTTATAGTATAAACGTTATACGTTATATCGATATAGTATATAACGTTATTACGTTATATCGATATGTATATAACGTTATACGTTATATCGATATAGTATATAAACGTTATACGTTATATCGATATAGTATATAACGTTATGCGTTATATCGTTATAGTATATAACGTTATACGTTATATCGATATAGTATATAACGTTATACGTTATAACGTAATACTACATAAAGTTATACGTCATATCGTTATAGTATATAACGTTATACGTTATATCGTAATAGTATATAACGTTATACGTTATATCGATATAGTATATAACGTTATACGTTATATCATAATACTACATAACGTTATACGTTATATCGTTATAGTATATAACGTTATACGTTATATCGTTATAGTATATAACGTCATACGTTATATCTTAATAGTATATAACGTTATACGTTATATCGTAATAGTATATAACGATATACGTTATATCGATATAGTATATAACGTTATACGTCATATCGTTATAGTATATAACGTTATACGTTATATCGTAATAGTATATAACGTTATACGTTATATCGTTATAGTATATAACGTTATACGTTATATCTTAATAGTATATAACGTTATACGTTATATCGTAATAGTATATAACGATATACGTTATATCGATATAGTATATAACGTTATATGTTATATCGTAATACTACATAACGTTTGTACGTCTTATCGTTATAGTATATAACGTTATACGTTATATCGTTATAGTATATACGATATACGTTATATCGATATAGTATATAACGTTATACGTTATATCGTAATACTACATAACGTTATACGATATATCGATATAGTATATAACGTTATACGTTATATCGATATAGTATATAAACGTTATACGTTATATCGTAATACTACATAACGTTATACGTCATATCGTTATAGTATATAACGTTATACGTTATATCGTAATAGTATACAACGTTATACGTTATATCGTTATCGTATATAACGTTATACGTTATATCGTAATACTACATAACGTTATACGATATATCGTTATAGTATATAACGTTATACGTTATACCGTTATCGTACATAACGTTATACGTTATATCGTTATCGTACATAACGTTATACGTTAAATCGATATAGTATATACGTTATACGTTATACCGGTAAAGTATATAACGTTATACGTTATATCGTAATAGTATATAACGTTATACGTTATATCGTAATAGTATATAACGTTATACGTTATATCGATATAGTATATACGTTATACGTTATATCGTAATACTACATAACGTTATACGTCATATCGTTATAGTATATAACGTTATACGTTATATCGTAATAGTATACAACGTTATACGTTATATCGTTATCGTACATAACGTTATACGTTATATCGTAATACTACATAACGTTATACGATATATCGTTATAGTATATAACGTTATACGTTATACCGTTATCGTACATAACGTTATACGTTATATCGTAATTGTATATAACGTTATACGTTATATCGTTATGGTATATAACGTTATACGTTATATCGTAATACTACATAACGTTATACGTTATATCGTTTTAGTATATAACGTTATACGTTATATCGTTATAGTATATAACGTCATACGTTATATCTTAATAGTATATAACGTTATACGTTATATCGTAATAGTATATAACGATATACGTTATATCGATATAGTATATAACGTTATACGTTATATCGTTATAGTATATAACGTTATACGTTATATCGTTATAGTATATAACGTTATACGTTATATCGATATAGTATATAACGTTATACGTTATATCGTAATACTACATAACGTTATACGTCATATCGTTATAGTATATAACGTTATACGTTATATCGTAATAGTATACAACGTTATACGTTATATCGTTATCGTATATAACGTTATACGTTATATCGTAATACTACATAAACGTTATACGATATATCGTTATAGTATATAACGTTATACGTTATATCGATATAGTATATAACGTTATACGTTATATCGATATAGTATATAACGTTATACGTTATACCGTTAAAGTATATAACGTTATACGTTATATCGTAATAGTATACAACGTTATACGTTATATCGTTATAGTATATAACGTTATACGTTTATATCGTTATAGTATATAACGTTATACGTTATATCGATAAAGTATATAACGTTATACGTTATATCGATATAGTATATAACGTTATACGTTATACCGTTAAAGTATATAACGTTATACGTTATATCGTAATAGTATACAACGTTATACGTTATATCGTTAGAGTATATAACGTCATACGTTATATCGTAATAGTATATAACGTTAACGTTATATCGATATAGTATATAACGTTATACGTTATATCGATATAGTATATAACGTTATACGTTATATCGTTATCGTATATAACGTTATACGTTATATCGTAATACTACATAACGTTATACGATATATCGTTATAGTATATAACGTTATACGTTATATCGATATAGTATATAACGTTATACGTTATATCGATATAGTATATAACGATATACGTTATACCGTTAAAGTATATAACGTTATACGTTATATCGTAATAGTATACAACGTTATACGTTATATCGTTATAGTATATAACGTTATACGTTATATCGATATAGTATATAACGTTATACGTTATATCGATATAGTATATAACGTTATACGTTATACCGTTAAAGTATATAACGTTATACGTTATATCGTAATAGTATACAACGTTATACGTTATATCGTTAGAGTATATAACGTTATACGTTATATCGATTATAGTATATAACGTTATACGTTATTTCGATATAGTATATAACGTTATACGTTATATCGATATAGTATATAACGTTATACGTTATATCGTAATACTACATAACGTTATACGTCATATCGTTATAGTATATAACGTTAAACGTTATATCGTAATAGTATACAACGTTATACGTTATATCGTTATCGTATATAACGTTATACGTTATATCGTAATACTACATAACGTTATACGTTATATCGTTATAGTATATAACGTTATACGTTATATCGATATAGTATATAACGTTATACGTTATATCGTTATAGTATATACGTTATACGTTATATCGTAATACTACATAACGTTATACGTCATATCGTTATAGTATATAACGTTAAACGTTATATCGTAATACTACATAACGTTATACGATATATCGTTATAGTATATAACGTTATACGTTATACCGTTATCGTACATAACGTTATACGTTATATCGTAATAGTATACAACGTTATACGTTATATCGATATCGTATAAAACGTTATACGTTATATCGATATAGTATATAATGTTATACGTTATATCGTAATACTACATAACGTTATACGTCATATCGTTATAGTATAAAACGTTATACGTTATATCGATATAGTATATAACGTTATACGTTATATCGATATAGTATATAACGTTATACGTTATATCGATATAGTATATAACGTTATACGTTATATCGATATAGTATATAACGTTATGCGTTATATCGTTATAGTATATAACGTTATACGTTATATCGATATAGTATATAACGTTATACGTTATAACGTAATACTACATAACGTTATACGTCATATCGTTATAGTATATAACGTTATACGTTATATCGTAATAGTATATAACGTTATACGTTATATCGATATAGTATATAACGTTATACGTTATATCATAATACTACATAACGTTATACGTTATATCGTTATAGTATATAACGTTATACGATATATCGATATAGTATATAACGTTATACGTTATATCGATATAGTATATAACGTTATACGTTATATCGTAATACTACATAACGTTATACGTCATATCGTTATAGTATATAACGTTATACGTTATATCGTTATCGTACATAACGTTATACGTTAAATCGATATAGTATATAACGTTATACGTTATACCGGTAAAGTATATAACGTTATACGTTATATCGTAATAGTATATAACGTTATACGTTATATCGTAATAGTATATAACGTTATACGTTATATCGTAATAGTATAAAACGTTATACTTTATATCGATATAGTATATAACGTTATACGTTATATCGTTATCGTATATAACGTTATACGTTATATCGTAATAGTATATAACGTTATACGTTATATTGTTATCGTATATAACGTAATACGTTATATCGTAATACTACATAACGTTATACGATATATCGATATAGTATATAACGTTATACGTTATATCGATATAGTATATAACGTTATACGTTATATCGTAATACTACATAACGTTATACGTCATATCGTTATAGTATATAACGTTATACGTTATATCGTAATAGTATACAACGTTATACGTTATATCGTTATCGTATATAACGTTATACGTTATATCGTAATACTACATAACGTTATACGATATATCGTTATAGTATATAACGTTATACGTTATACCGTTATCGTACATAACGTTATACGTTATATCGTAATACTACATAACGTTATACGATATATCGTTATAGTATATAACGTTATACGTTATACCGTTAACGTACATAACGTTATACGTTATATCTATATAGTATATAACGTTATGCGTTATATCGTTATAGTTTATAACGTTATACGTTATATCGTAATAGTGTATAACGTTATACGTTATATCGATATAGTATATAACGTTATACGTTATATCGATATAGTATATAACGTTATACGTTATATCGTTATAGTATATAACGTTATACGTTATATCTTAATAGTATATAACGTTATACGTTATATCGTAATAGTATATAACGATATACGTTATATCGATATAGTATATAACGTTATATGTTATATCGTAATACTACATAACGTTGTACGTCTTATCGTTATAGTATATAACGTTATACGTTATATCGTTATAGTATATAACGATATACGTTATATCGATATAGTATATAACGTTATACGTTATATCGTAATACTACATAACGTTATACGATATATCGATATAGTATATAACGTTATACGTTATATCGATATAGTATATAACGTTATACGTTATATCGTAATACTACATAACGTTATACGTCATATCGTTATAGTATATAACGTTATACGTTATATCGTAATAGTATACAACGTTATACGTTATATCGTTATCGTATATAACGTTATACGTTATATCGTAATACTACATAACGTTATACGATATATCGTTATAGTATATAACGTTATACGTTATACCGTTATCGTACATAACGTTATACGTTATATCGTTATCGTACATAACGTTATACGTTAAATCGATATAGTATATAACGTTATACGTTATACCGGTAAAGTATATAACGTTATACGTTATATCGTAATAGTATATAACGTTATACGTTATATCGTAATAGTATATAACGTTATACGTTATATCGTAATAGTATAAAACGTTATACGTTATATCGATATAGTATATAACGTTATACGTTATATCGTTATCGTATATAACGTTATACGTTATATCGTAATAGTATATAACGTTATACGTTATATTGTTATCGTATATAACGTTATACGTTATATCGTAATACTACATAACGTCATACGATATATCGATATAGTATATAACGTTATACGTTATATCGATATAGTATATAACGTTATACGTTATATCGTAATACTACATAACGTTATACGTCATATCGTTATAGTATATAACGTTATACGTTATATCGTAATACTACATAACGTTATACGATATATCGATATAGTATATAACGTTATACGTTATATCGATATAGTATATAACGTTATACGTTATATCGTGATACTACATAACGTTATACGTCATATCGTTATAGTATATAACGTTATACGTTATATCGTAATAGTATACAACGTTATACGTTATATCGTTATCGTATATAACGTTATACGTTATATCGTAATACTACATAACGTTATACGATATATCGTTATAGTATATAACGTTATACGTTATACCGTTATCGTACATAACGTTATACGTTATATCGTAATACTACATAACGTTATACGATATATCGTTATAGTATATAACGTTATACGTTATACCGTTAACGTACATAACGTTATACGTTATATCTATATAGTATATAACGTTATGCGTTATATCGTTATAGTTTATAACGTTATACGTTATATCGTAATAGTATATACCGTTATACGTTATATCGATATAGTATATAACGTTATACTTTATATCGATATAGTATATAACGTTATACGTTATATCGTTATAGTATATAACGTTATACGTTATATCTTAATAGTATATAACGTTATACGTTATATCGTAATAGTATATAACGATATACGTTATATCGATATAGTATATAACGTTGTATGTTATATCGTAATACTACATAACGTTGTACGTCTTATCGTTATAGTATATAACGTTATACGTTATATCGTTATAGTATACAACGTTATACGTTATATCGATATAGTATATAACGTTATACGTTATATCGTAATACTACATAACGTTATACGATATATCGATATAGTATATAACGTTATACGTTATATCGATATAGTATATAACGTTATACGTTATATCGTAATACTACATAACGTTATACGTCATATCGTTATAGTATATAACGTTATACGTTATATCGTAATAGTATACAACGTTATACGTTATATCGTTATCGTATATAACGTTATACGTTATATCGTAATACTACATAACGTTATACGATATATCGTTATAGTATATAACGTTATACGTTATACCGTTATCGTACATAACTTTATACGTTATATCGTTATCGTACATAACGTTATACGTTAAATCGATATAGTATATAACGTTATACGTTATACCGGTAAAGTATATAACGTTATACGTTATATCGTAATAGTATATAACGTTATACGTTATATCGTAATAGTATATAACGTTATACGTTATATCGTAATAGTATAAAACGTTATACTTTATATCGATATAGTATATAACGTTATACGTTATATCGTTATCGTATATAACGTTATACGTTATATCGTAATAGTATATAACGTTATACGTTATATTGTTATCGTATATAACGTTATACGTTATATCGTAATACTACATAACGTCATACGATATATCGATATAGTATATAACGTTATACGTTATATCGATATAGTATATAACGTTATACGTTATATCGTAATACTACATAACGTTATACGTCATATCGTCATAGTATATAACGTTATACGTTATATCGTAATAGTATACAACGTTATACGTTATATCGTTATCGTATATAACGTTATACGTTATATCGTAATACTACATAACGTTATACGATATATCGTTATAGTATATAACGTTATACGTTATACCGTTATCGTACATAACGTTATACGTTATATCGTAATACTACATAACGTTATACGATATATCGTTATAGTATATAACGTTATACGTTATACCGTTAACGTACATAACGTTATACGTTATATCGATATAGTATATAACGTTATGCGTTATATCGTTATAGTTTATAACGTTATACGTTATATCGTAATAGTATATAACGTTATACGTTATATCGATATAGTATATAACGTTATACGTTATATCGTTATCGTATATAACGTTATACGTTATATCGATATAGTATATAACGTTATACGTTATATCGATATAGTATATAACGTTATACGTTATATCGTTATAGTATATAACGTTATACGTTATATCTTAATAGTATATAACGTTATACGTTATATCGTAATAGTATATAACGATATACGTTATATCGATATAGTATATAACGTTATATGTTATATCGTAATACTACATAACGTTGTACGTCTTATCGTTATAGTATATAACGTTATACGTTATATCGTTATAGTATATAACGATATACGTTATATCGATATAGTATATAACGTTATACGTTATATCGTAATACTACATAACGTTATACGATATATCGATATAGTATATAACGTTATACGTTATATCGATATAGTATATAACGTTATACGTTATATCGTAATACTACATAACGTTATACGTCATATCGTTATAGTATATAACGTTATACGTTATATCGTAATAGTATACAACGTTATACGTTATATCGTTATCGTATATAACGTTATACGTTATATCGTAATACTACATAACGTTATACGATATATCGTTATAGTATATAACGTTATACGTTATACCGTTATCGTACATAACGTTATACGTTATATCGTTATCGTACATAACGTTATACGTTAAATCGATATAGTATATAACGTTATACGTTATACCGGTAAAGTATATAACGTTATACGTTATATCGTAATAGTATATAACGTTATACGTTATATCGTAATAGTATATAACGTTATACGTTATATCGTAATAGTATAAAACGTTATACGTTATATCGATATAGTATATAACGTTATACGTTATATCGTTATCGTATATAACGTTATACGTTATATCGTAATAGTATATAACGTTATACGTTATATTGTTATCGTATATAACGTTATACGTTATATCGTAATACTACATAACGTCATACGATATATCGATATAGTATATAACGTTATACGTTATATCGATATAGTATATAACGTTATACGTTATATCGTAATACTACATAACGTTATACGTCATACCGTTATAGTATATAACGTTATACGTTATATCGTAATACTACATAACGTTATACGATATATCGATATAGTATATAACGTTATACGTTATATCGATATAGTATATAACGTTATACGTTATATCGTAATACTACATAACGTTATACGTCATATCGTTATAGTATATAACGTTATACGTTATATCGTAATAGTATACAGCGTTATACGTTATATCGTTATCGTATATAACGTTATACGTTATATCGTAATACTACATAACGTTATACGATATATCGTTATAGTATATAACGTTATACGTTATACCGTTATCGTACATAACGTTATACGTTATATCGTAATACTACATAACGTTATACGATATATCGTTATAGTATATAACGTTATACGTTATACCGTTAACGTACATAACGTTATACGTTATATCTATATAGTATATAACGTTATGCGTTATATCGTTATAGTTTATAACGTTATACGTTATATCGTAATAGTATATACCGTTATACGTTATATCGATATAGTATATAACGTTATACGTTATATCGATATAGTATATAACGTTATACGTTATATCGTTATAGTATATAACGTTATACGTTATATCTTAATAGTATATAACGTTATACGTTATATCGTAATAGTATATAACGATATACGTTATATCGATATAGTATATAACGTTGTATGTTATATCGTAATACTACATAACGTTGTACGTCTTATCGTTATAGTATATAACGTTATACGTTATATCGTTATAGTATATAACGATATACGTTATATCGTAATACTACATAACGTTATACGATATATCGTTATAGTATATAACGTTATACGTTATATCGATATAGTATATAACGTTATACGTTATATCGATATAGTATATAACGATATACGTTATACCGTTAAAGTATATAACGTTATACGTTATATCGTAATAGTATACAACGTTATACGTTATATCGTTATAGTATATAACGTTATACGTTATATCGATATAGTATATAACGTTATACGTTATATCGATATAGTATATAACGTTATACGTTATACCGTTAAAGTATATAACGTTATACGTTATATCGTAATAGTATACAACGTTATACGTTATATCGTTAGAGTATATAACGTCATACGTTATATCGTAATAGTATATAACGTTATACGTTATACCGTTATCGTACATAACGTTATACGTTATATCGTAATAGTATACAACGTTATACGTTATATCGATATCGTATATAACGTTATACGTTATATCGATATAGTATATAACGTTATACGTTATTTCGATATAGTATATAACGTTATACGTTATATCGATATAGTATATAACGTTATACGTTATATCGTAATACTACATAACGTTATACGTCATATCGTTATAGTATATAACGTTAAACGTTATATCGTAATAGTATACAACGTTATACGTTATATCGTTATCGTATATAACGTTATACGTTATATCGTAATACTACATAACGTTATACGTTATATCGTTATAGTATATAACGTTATACGTTATATCGATATAGTATATAACGTTATACGTTATATCGTTATAGTATATAACGTTATACGTTATATCGTAATACTACATAACGTTATACGTCATATCGTTATAGTATATAACGTTAAACGTTATATCGTAATACTACATAACGTTATACGATATATCGTTATAGTATATAACGTTATACGTTATACCGTTATCGTACATAACGTTATACGTTATATCGTAATAGTATACAACGTTATACGTTATATCGATATCGTATAAAACGTTATACGTTATATCGATATAGTATATAATGTTATACGTTATATCGTAATACTACATAACGTTATACGTCATATCGTTATAGTATAAAACGTTATACGTTATATCGATATAGTATATAACGTTATACGTTATATCGATATAGTATATAACGTTATACGTTATATCGATATAGTATATAACGTTATACGTTATATCGATATAGTATATAACGTTATGCGTTATATCGTTATAGTATATAACGTTATACGTTATATCGATATAGTATATAACGTTATACGTTATAACGTAATACTACATAACGTTATACGTCATATCGTTATAGTATATAACGTTATACGTTATATCGTAATAGTGTATAACGTTATACGTTATATCGATATAGTATATAACGTTATACGTTATATCATAATACTACATAACGTTATACGTTATATCGTTATAGTATATAACGTTATACGTTATATCGTTATAGTATATAACGTCATACGTTATATCTTAATAGTATATAACGTTATACGTTATATCGTAATAGTATATAACGATATACGTTATATCGATATAGTATATAACGTTATACGTTATATCGTAATACTACATAACGTTATACGTCATATCGTTATAGTATATAACGTTATACGTTATATGGTAATAGTATATAACGATATACGTTATATCGTTATAGTATATAACGTTATACGTTATATCGTTATAGTATATAACGTTATACGTTATATCGTTATCGTACATAACGTTATACGTTAAATCGATATAGTATATAACGTTATACGTTATACCGTTACAGTATATAACGTTATACGTTATATCGTAATAGTATATAACGTTATACGTTATATCGTAATAGTATATAACGTTATACGTTATATCGTAATAGTATAAAACGTTATACGTTATATCGATTAGTATATAACGTTATACGTTATATCGTTATCGTATATAACGTTATACGTTATATCGTAATAGTATATAACGTTATACGTTATATTGTTATCGTATATAACGTTATACGTTATATCGTAATACTACATAACGTTATACGATATATCGATATAGTATATAACGTTATACGTTATATCGATATAGTATATAACGTTATACGTTATATCGTAATACTACATAACGTTATACGTCATATCGTTATAGTATATAACGTTATACGTTATATCGTAATAGTATACAACGTTATACGTTATATCGTTATCGTATATAACGTTATACGTTATATCGTAATACTACATAACGTTATACGATATATCGTTATAGTATATAACGTTATACGTTATACCGTTATCGTACATAACGTTATACGTTATATCGTAATACTACATAACGTTATACGATATATCGTTATAGTATATAACGTTATACGTTATACCGTTAACGTACATAACGTTATACGTTATATCTATATAGTATATAACGTTATGCGTTATATCGTTATAGTTTATAACGTTATACGTTATATCGTAATAGTATATAACGTTATACGTTATATCGATATAGTATATAACGTTATACGTTATATCGATATAGTATATAACGTTATACGTTATATCGTTATAGTATATAACGTTATACGTTATATCTTAATAGTATATAACGTTATACGTTATATCGTAATAGTATATAACGATATACGTTATATCGATATAGTATATAACGTTATATGTTATATCGTAATACTACATAACGTTGTACGTCTTATCGTTATAGTATATAACGTTATACGTTATATCGTTATAGTATATAACGATATACGTTATATCGATATAGTATATAACGTTATACGTTATATCGTAATACTACATAACGTTATACGATATATCGATATAGTATATAACGTTATACGTTATATCGATATAGTATATAACGTTATACGTTATATCGTAATACTACATAACGTTATACGTCATATCGTTATAGTATATAACGTTATACGTTATATCGTAATAGTATACAACGTTATACGTTATATCGTTATCGTATATAACGTTATACGTTATATCGTAATACTACATAACGTTATACGATATATCGTTATAGTATATAACGTTATACGTTATACCGTTATCGTACATAACGTTATACGTTATATCGTTATCGTACATAACGTTATACGTTAAATCGATATAGTATATAACGTTATACGTTATACCGGTAAAGTATATAACATTATACGTTATATCGTAATAGTATATAACGTTATACGTTATATCGTAATAGTATAAAACGTTATACGTTATATCGATATAGTATATAACGTTATACGTTATATCGTTATCGTATATAACGTTATACGTTATATCGTAATAGTATATAACGTTATACGTTATATTGTTATCGTATATAACGTTATACGTTATATCGTAATACTACATAACGTCATACGATATATCGATATAGTATATAACGTTATACGTTATATCGATATAGTATATAACGTTATACGTTATATCGTAATACTACATAACGTTATACGTCATATCGTTATAGTATATAACGTTATACGTTATATCGTAATACTACATAACGTTATACGATATATCGATATAGTATATAACGTTATACGTTATATCGATATAGTATATAACGTTATACGTTATATCGTGATACTACATAACGTTATACGTCATATCGTTATAGTATATAACGTTATACGTTATATCGTAATAGTATACAACGTTATACGTTATATCGTTATCGTATATAACGTTATACGTTATATCGTAATACTACATAACGTTATACGATATATCGTTATAGTATATAACGTTATACGTTATACCGTTATCGTACATAACGTTATACGTTATATCGTAATACTACATAACGTTATACGATATATCGTTATAGTATATAACGTTATACGTTATACCGTTAACGTACATAACGTTATACGTTATATCTATATAGTATATAACGTTATGCGTTATATCGTTATAGTTTATAACGTTATACGTTATATCGTAATAGTATATACCGTTATACGTTATATCGATATAGTATATAACGTTATACTTTATATCGATATAGTATATAACGTTATACGTTATATCGTTATAGTATATAACGTTATACGTTATATCTTAATAGTATATAACGTTATACGTTATATCGTAATAGTATATAACGATATACGTTATATCGATATAGTATATAACGTTGTATGTTATATCGTAATACTACATAACGTTGTACGTCTTATCGTTATAGTATATAACGTTATACGTTATATCGTTATAGTATACAACGTTATACGTTATATCGATATAGTATATAACGTTATACGTTATATCGTAATACTACATAACGTTATACGATATATCGATATAGTATATAACGTTATACGTTATATCGATATAGTATATAACGTTATACGTTATATCGTAATACTACATAACGTTATACGTCATATCGTTATAGTATATAACGTTATACGTTATATCGTAATAGTATACAACGTTATACGTTATATCGTTATCGTATATAACGTTATACGTTATATCGTAATACTACATAACGTTATACGATATATCGTTATAGTATATAACGTTATACGTTATACCGTTATCGTACATAACTTTATACGTTATATCGTTATCGTACATAACGTTATACGTTAAATCGATATAGTATATAACGTTATACGTTATACCGGTAAAGTATATAACGTTATACGTTATATCGTAATAGTATATAACGTTATACGTTATATCGTAATAGTATATAACGTTATACGTTATATCGTAATAGTATAAAACGTTATACGTTATATCGATATAGTATATAACGTTATACGTTATATCGTTATCGTATATAACGTTATACGTTATATCGTAATAGTATATAACGTTATACGTTATATTGTTATCGTATATAACGTTATACGTTATATCGTAATACTACATAACGTCATACGATATATCGATATAGTATATAACGTTATACGTTATATCGATATAGTATATAACGTTATACGTTATATCGTAATACTACATAACGTTATACGTCATATCGTCATAGTATATAACGTTATACGTTATATCGTAATAGTATACAACGTTATACGTTATATCGTTATCGTATATAACGTTATACGTTATATCGTAATACTACATAACGTTATACGATATATCGTTATAGTATATAACGTTATACGTTATACCGTTATCGTACATAACGTTATACGTTATATCGTAATACTACATAACGTTATACGATATATCGTTATAGTATATAACGTTATACGTTATACCGTTAACGTACATAACGTTATACGTTATATCGATATAGTATATAACGTTATGCGTTATATCGTTATAGTTTATAACGTTATACGTTATATCGTAATAGTATATAACGTTATACGTTATATCGATATAGTATATAACGTTATACGTTATATCGTTATCGTATATAACGTTATACGTTATATCGATATAGTATATAACGTTATACGTTATATCGATATAGTATATAACGTTATACGTTATATCGTTATAGTATATAACGTTATACGTTATATCTTAATAGTATATAACGTTATACGTTATATCGTAATAGTATATAACGATATACGTTATATCGATATAGTATATAACGTTATATGTTATATCGTAATACTACATAACGTTGTACGTCTTATCGTTATAGTATATAACGTTATACGTTATATCGTTATAGTATATAACGATATACGTTATATCGATATAGTATATAACGTTATACGTTATATCGTAATACTACATAACGTTATACGATATATCGTTATAGTATATAACGTTATACGTTATACCGTTATCGTACATAACGTTATACGTTATATCGTTATAGTATATAACGTTATACGTTATATCTTAATAGTATATAACGTTATACGTTATATCGTAATACTACATAACGTTATACGTCATACCGTTATAGTATATAACGTTATACGTTATATCGTAATACTACATAACGTCATACGATATATCGATATAGTATATAACGTTATACGTTATATCGATATAGTATATAACGTTATACGTTATATCGTAATACTACATAACGTTATACGTCATATCGTTATAGTATATAACGTTATACGTTATATCGTAATAGTATACAACGTTATACGTTATATCGTTATCGTATATAACGTTATACGTTATATCGTAATACTACATAACGTTATACGATATATCGTTATAGTATATAACGTTATACGTTATACCGTTATCGTACATAACGTTATACGTTATATCGTAATACTACATAACGTTATACGATATATCGTTATAGTATATAACGTTATACGTTATACCGTTAACGTACATAACGTTATACGATATATCGTTATAGTATATAACGTTATACGTTATACCGTTATCGTACATAACGTTATACGTTATATCGTTATAGTATATAACGTTATACGTTATATCTTAATAGTATATAACGTTATACGTTATATCGTAATACTACATAACGTTATACGTCATACCGTTATAGTATATAACGTTATACGTTATATCGTAATACTACATAACGTCATACGATATATCGATATAGTATATAACGTTATACGTTATATCGATATAGTATATAACGTCATACGTTATATCGTAATACTACATAACGTTATACGTCATATCGTTATAGTATATAACGTTATACGTTATATCGTAATAGTATACAACGTTATACGTTATATCGTTATCGTATATAACGTTATACGTTATATCGTAATACTACATAACGTTATACGATATATCGTTATAGTATATAACGTTATACGTTATACCGTTATCGTACATAACGTTATACGTTATATCGTAATACTACATAACGTTATACGATATATCGTTATAGTATATAACGTTATACGTTATACCGTTAACGTATATAACGTTATACGTTATATCGTTATCGTATATAACGTTATACGTTATATCGTAATAGTATATAACGTTATACGTTATATCGATATAGTATATAACGTTATACGTTATATTGTTATCGCATATAACGTTATACGTTATATCGTAATACTACATAACGTTATACGATATATCGATATAGTATATAACGTTATATGTTATATCGATATAGTATATAACGTTATACGTTATATCGTAATAGTATATAACGTTATACGTTATATCGATATAGTATATAACGTTATACGTTATATCGTAATAGTATATAACGTTATACGTTATATCGATATAGTATATAACGTTATACGTTATATCATAATACTACATAACGTTATACGTTATATCGTTATAGTATATAACGTTATACGTTATATCGTTATAGTATATAACGTCATACGTTTTATCTTAATAGTATATAACGTTATACGTTATATCGTAATAGTATATAACGATATACGTTATATCGATATAGTATATAACGTTATACGTTATATCGTAATACTACATAACGTTATACGTCATATCGTTATAGTATATAACGTTATACGTTATATGGTAATAGTATATAACGATATACGTTATATCGTTATAGTATATAACGTTATACGTTATATCGTTATAGTATATAACGTTATACGTTATATCGTTATCGTACATAACGTTATACGTTAAATCGATATAGTATATAACGTTATACGTTATACCGTTACAGTATATAACATTATACGTTATATCGTAATAGTATATAACGTTATACGTTATATCGTAATAGTATATAACGTTATACGTTATATCGTAATAGTATAAAACGTTATACGTTATATCGATATAGTATATAACGTTATACGTTATATCGTTATCGTATATAACGTTATACGTTATATCGTTATCGTATATAACGTTATACGTTATATCGTAATAGTATATAACGTTATACGTTATATTGTTATCGTATATAACGTTATACGTTATATCGTAATACTACATAACGTTATACGATATATCGATATAGTATATAACGTTATACGTTATATCGATATAGTATATAACGTTATACGTTATATCGTAATACTACATAACGTTATACGTCATATCGTTATAGTATATAACGTTATACGTTATATCGTAATAGTATACAACGTTATACGTTATATCGTTATCGTATATAACGTTATACGTTATATCGTAATACTACATAACGTTATACGATATATCGTTATAGTATATAACGTTATACGTTATACCGTTATCGTACATAACGTTATACGTTATATCGTTATAGTATATAACGTTATACGTTATATCTTAATAGTATATAACGTTATACGTTATATCGTAATAGTATATAACGATATACGTTATATCGATATAGTATATAACGTTATATGTTATATCGTAATACTACATAACGTTGTACGTCTTATCGTTATAGTATATAACGTTATACGTTATATCGTTATAGTATATAACGATATACGTTATATCGATATAGTATATAACGTTATACGTTATATCGTAATACTACATAACGTTATACGATATATCGATATAGTATATAACGTTATACGTTATATCGATATAGTATATAACGTTATACGTTATATCGTAATACTACATAACGTTATACGTCATATCGTTATAGTATATAACGTTATACGTTATATCGTAATAGTATACAACGTTATACGTTATATCGTTATCGTATATAACGTTATACGTTATATCGTAATACTACATAACGTTATACGATATATCGTTATAGTATATAACGTTATACGTTATACCGTTATCGTACATAACGTTATACGTTATATCGTTATCGTACATAACGTTATACGTTAAATCGATATAGTATATAACGTTATACGTTATACCGGTAAAGTATATAACGTTATACGTTATATCGTAATAGTATATAACGTTATACGTTATATCGTAATAGTATATAACGTTATACGTTATATCGTAATAGTATAAAACGTTATACGTTATATCGATATAGTATATAACGTTATACGTTATATCGTTATCGTATATAACGTTATACGTTATATCGTAATAGTATATAACGTTATACGTTATATTGTTATCGTATATAACGTTATACGTTATATCGTAATACTACATAACGTCATACGATATATCGATATAGTATATAACGTTATACGTTATATCGATATAGTATATAACGTTATACGTTATATCGTAATACTACATAACGTTATACGTCATACCGTTATAGTATATAACGTTATACGTTATATCGTAATACTACATAACGTTATACGATATATCGATATAGTATATAACGTTATACGTTATATCGATATAGTATATAACGTTATACGTTATATCGTAATACTACATAACGTTATACGTCATATCGTTATAGTATATAACGTTATACGTTATATCGTAATAGTATACAGCGTTATACGTTATATCGTTATCGTATATAACGTTATACGTTATATCGTAATACTACATAACGTTATACGATATATCGTTATAGTATATAACGTTATACGTTATACCGTTATCGTACATAACGTTATACGTTATATCGTAATACTACATAACGTTATACGATATATCGTTATAGTATATAACGTTATACGTTATACCGTTAACGTACATAACGTTATACGTTATATCTATATAGTATATAACGTTATGCGTTATATCGTTATAGTTTATAACGTTATACGTTATATCGTAATAGTATATACCGTTATACGTTATATCGATATAGTATATAACGTTATACGTTATATCGATATAGTATATAACGTTATACGTTATATCGTTATAGTATATAACGTTATACGTTATATCTTAATAGTATATAACGTTATACGTTATATCGTAATAGTATATAACGATATACGTTATATCGATATAGTATATAACGTTGTATGTTATATCGTAATACTACATAACGTTGTACGTCTTATCGTTATAGTATATAACGTTATACGTTATATCGTTATAGTATATAACGATATACGTTATATCGATATAGTATATAACGTTACACGTTATATCGTAATACTACATAACGTTATACGATATATCGATATAGTATATAACGTTATACGTTATATCGTTATCGTATATAACGTTATACGTTATATCGTAATACTACATAACGTTATACGATATATCGTTATAGTATATAACGTTATACGTTATACCGTTATCGTACATAACTTTATACGTTATATCGTTATCGTACATAACGTTATACGTTAAATCGATATAGTATATAACGTTATACGTTATACCGGTAAAGTATATAACGTTATACGTTATATCGTAATAGTATATAACGTTATACGTTATATCGTAATAGTATATAACGTTATACGTTATATCGTAATAGTATAAAACGTTATACGTTATATCGATATAGTATATAACGTTATACGTTATATCGTTATCGTATATAACGTTATACGTTATATCGTAATAGTATATAACGTTATACGTTATATTGTTATCGTATATAACGTTATACGTTATATCGTAATACTACATAACGTCATACGATATATCGATATAGTATATAACGTTATACGTTATATCGATATAGTATATAACGTTATACGTTATATCGTAATACTACATAACGTTATACGTCATATCGTTATAGTATATAACGTTATACGTTATATCGTAATAGTATACAACGTTATACGTTATATCGTTATCGTATATAACGTTATACGTTATATCGTAATACTACATAACGTTATACGATATATCGTTATAGTATATAACGTTATACGTTATACCGTTATCGTACATAACGTTATACGTTATATCGTAATACTACATAACGTTATACGATATATCGTTATAGTATATAACGTTATACGTTATACCGTTAACGTACATAACGTTATACGTTATATCGATATAGTATATAACGTTATGCGTTATATCGTTATAGTTTATAACGTTATACGTTATATCGTAATAGTATATAACGTTATACGTTATATCGATATAGTATATAACGTTATACGTTATATCGTTATAGTTTATAACGTTATACGTTATATCGTAATAGTATATAACGTTATACGTTATATCGATATAGTATATAACGTTATACGTTATATCGTTATCGTATATAACGTTATACGTTATATCGTAATAGTATATAACGTTATACGTTATATCGATATAGTATATAACGTTATACGTTATATCGTTATAGTATATAACGTTATACGTTATATCGTAATAGTATATAACGTTATACGTTATATTGTTATCGCATATAACGTTATACGTTATATCGTAATACTACATAACGTTATACGATATATCGATATAGTATATAACGTTATATGTTATATCGATATAGTATATAACGTTATACGTTATATCGTAATAGTATATAACGTTATACGTTATATCGATATAGTATATAACGTTATACGTTATATCGTAATAGTATATAACGTTATACGTTATATCGATATAGTATATAACGTTATACGTTATATCATAATACTACATAACGTTATACGTTATATCGTTATAGTATGTAACGTTATACGTTATATCGTAATACTACATAACGTTATACGATATATCGATATAGTATATAACGTTATATGTTATATCGATATAGTATATAACGTTATACGTTATATCGTAATAGTATATAACGATATACGTTATATCGATATAGTATATAACGTTATACGTTATATCGTAATACTACATAACGTTATACGTCATATCGTTATAGTATATAACGTTATACGTTATATGGTAATAGTATATAACGATATACGTTATATCGTTATAGTATATAACGTTATACGTTATATCGTTATAGTATATAACGTTATACGTTATATCGTTATCGTACATAACGTTATACGTTAAATCGATATAGTATATAACGTTATACGTTATACCGTTACAGTATATAACATTATACGTTATATCGTAATAGTATATAACGTTATACGTTATATCGTAATAGTATATAACGTTATACGTTATATCGTAATAGTATAAAACGTTATACGTTATATCGATATAGTATATAACGTTATACGTTATATCGTTATCGTATATAACGTTATACGTTATATCGTTATCGTATATAACGTTATACGTTATATCGTAATAGTATATAACGTTATACGTTATATTGTTATCGTATATAACGTTATACGTTATATCGTAATACTACATAACGTTATACGATATATCGATATAGTATATAACGTTATACGTTATATCGATATAGTATATAACGTTATACGTTATATCGTAATACTACATAACGTTATACGTCATATCGTTATAGTATATAACGTTATACGTTATATCGTAATAGTATACAACGTTATACGTTATATCGTTATCGTATATAACGTTATACGTTATATCGTAATACTACATAACGTTATACGATATATCGTTATAGTATATAACGTTATACGTTATACCGTTATCGTACATAACGTTATACGTTATATCGTAATACTACATAACGTTATACGATATATCGTTATAGTATATAACGTTATACGTTATACCGTTAACGTACATAACGTTATACGTTATATCTATATAGTATATAACGTTATGCGTTATATCGTTATAGTTTATAACGTTATACGTTATATCGTAATAGTATATAACGTTATACGTTATATCGATATAGTATATAACGTTATACGTCATATCGTTATCGTATATAACGTTATACGTTATATCATAATACTACATAACGTTATACGTTATATCGTTATAGTATATAACGTTATACGTTATATCGTTATAGTATATAACGTCATACGTTATATCTTAATAGTATATAACGTTATACGGTATATCGTAATAGTATATAACGATATACGTTATATCGATATAGTATATAACGTTATACGTCATATCGTAATACTACATAACGTTATACGTCATATCGTTATAGTATATAACGTTATACGTTATATGGTAATAGTATATAGCGATATACGTTATATCGTTATAGTATATAACGTTATACGTTATATCGTTATAGTATATAACGTTATACGTTATATCGTTATCGTACATAACGTTATACGTTATATCGTAATAGTATAAAACGTTATACGTTATATCGATATAGTATATAACGTTATACGTTATATCGTTATCGTATATAACGTTATACGTTATATCGTTATCGTATATAACGTTATACGTTATATCGTAATAGTATATAACGTTATACGTTATATTGTTATCGTATATAACGTTATACGTTATATCGTAATACTACATAACGTTATACGATATATCGATATAGTATATAACGTTATACGTTATATCGATATAGTATATAACGTTATACGTTATATCGTAATACTACATAACGTTATACGTCATATCGTTATAGTATATAACGTTATACGTTATATCGTAATAGTATATAACGTTATACGTTATATCGATATAGTATATAACGTTATACGTTATATCGTTATCGTATATAACGTTATACGTTATATCGTAATAGTATATAACGTCATACGTTATATCTTAATAGTATATAACGTTATACGTTATATCGTAATAGTATATAACGATATACGTTATATCGATATAGTATATAACGTTATACGTTATATCGTTATAGTATATAACGTTATACGTTATATCGTAATAGTATATAACGTTATACGTTATATCGTTATAGTATATAACGTTATACGTTATATCGATATAGTATATAACGTTATACGTTATATCGATATAGTATATAACGTTATACGTTATATCGTTATCGTATATAACGTTATACGTTATATCGTAATACTACATAACGTTATACGATATATCGTTATAGTATAAAACGTTATACGTTATACCGTTATCGTACACAACGTTATACGTTATATCGTAATAGTATACAACGTAATACGTTATATCGATATCGTATATAACGTTATACGTTATATCGATATAGTATATAACGTTATACGTTATACCGCTATCGTACATAACGATATACGTTATATCGTTATAGTATATAACGTTATACGTTATATCGTTATAGTATATAACTTTATACGTTATATCGTTATCGTACATAACGTTATACGTTATATCGTAATACTACATAACGTTATACGTCATATCATTATACTATATAACGTTATACGTTATATCGTAATAGTATACAACGTTATACGTTATATCGTTATCGTATATAACGTTATACGTTATATCGTAATACTACATAACGTTATACGATATATCGTTATAGTATATAACGTTATACGTTATATCGTAATAGTATACAACGTTATACGTTATATCGTTATCGTATATAACGTTATACGTTATATCGTAATACTACATAACGTTATACGATATATCGTTATAGTATATAACGTTATACGTTATACCGTTATCGTACATAACGTTATACGTTATATCGTAATACTACATAACGTTATACGATATATCGTTATAGTATATAACGTTATACGTTATACCGTTAACGTACATAACGTTATACGTTATATCGATATAGTATATAACGTTATACGTTATATCGTTATAGTATATAACGTTATGCGTTATATCGTTATAGTTTATAACGTTATACGTTATATCGTAATAGTATATAACGTCATACGTTATATCGATATAGTATATAACGTTATACGTTATATCGTTATCGTATATAACGTTATACGTTATATCGTAATAGTATATAACGTTATACGTTATATCGATATAGTATATAACGTTATACGTTATATCGTTATAGTATATAACGTTATACGTTATATCGTTATAGTATATAACGTTATACGTTATATCTTAATAGTATATAACGTTATACGTTATATCGTAATAGTATATAACGATATACGTTATATCGATATAGTATATAACGATATATGTTATATCGTAATACTACATAACGTTGTACGTCATATCGTTATAATATATAACGTTATACGTTATATCGTTATAGTATATAACGATATACGTTATATCGATATAGTATATAACGTTATACGTGATATCGATATAGTATATAACGTTATACGTTATATCGATATAGTATATAACGTTATACGTTATATCGTTATAGTATATAACGTTATGCGTTATATCGTTATAGTATATAACGTTATACGTTATATCGTAATAGTATATAACGTTATACGTTATATCGATATAGTATATAACGTTATACGTTATGTCGTTATCGTATATAACGTTATACGTTATATCGTAATAGTATATAACGTTATACGTTATATCTATATAGTATATAACGTTATACGTTATATCGATATAATATATAACGTTATACGTTATATCGATATAGTATATAACGTTATACGTTATATCGTTATAGTATATAACGTTATACGTTATATCGATATAGTATATAACGTTATACGTTATATCGTAATAGTATACAACGTTATACGTTATATCGTAATCGTATATAACGTTATACGTTATATCGTAATACTACATAACGTTATACGATACATCGTTATAGTATATAACGTTATACGTTATATCGATATAGTATATAACGTTATACGTTATATCGATATAGTATATAACGTTATACGTTATATCGTTATGGTATATAACGTTATACGTTATATCGATATAGTATATAACGTTATACGTTATATCGATATAGTATATAACGTTATACGTTATATCATAATACTACATAACGTTATACGTTATATCGTTATAGTATATAACGTTATACGTTATATGGTAATAGTATATAACGATATACGTTATATCGTTATAGTATATAACGTTATACGTTATATCGTTATAGTATATAACGTTATACGTTATATCGTTATAGTATATAACGTTATACGTTATATCGTTATCGTACATAACGTTATACGTTAAATCGATATAGTATATAACGTTATACGTTATACCGTTACAGTATATAACGTTATACGTTATATCGTAATAGTATATAACGTTATACGTTATATCGTAATAGTATATAACGTTATACGTTATATCGTAATAGCATAAAACGTTATACGTTATATCGATATAGTATATAACGATATACGTTATATCGTTATCGTATATAACGTTATACGTTATATCGTAATAGTATATAACGTTATACGTTATATTGTTATCGTATATAACGTTATACGTTATATCGTAATACTACATAACGTTATACGATATATCGATATAGTATATAACGTTATACGTTATATCGATATAGTATATAACGTTATACGTTATATCGTAATACTACATAACGTTATACGTCATATCGTTATAGTATATAACGTTATACGTTATATGGTAATAGTATATAACGATATACGTTATATCGTTATAGTATATAACGTTATACGTTATATCGTTATAGTATATAACGTTATACGTTATATCGTTATAGTATATAACGTTATACGTTATATCGTTATCGTACATAACGTTATACGTTAAATCGATATAGTATATAACGTTATACGTTATACCGTTACAGTATATAACGTTATACGTTATATCGTAATAGTATATAACGTTATACGTTATATCGTAATAGTATATAACGTTATACGTTATATCGTAATAGTATAAAACGTTATACGTTATATCGATATAGTATATAACGATATACGTTATATCGTTATCGTATATAACGTTATACGTTATATCGTAATAGTATATAACGTTATACGTTATATTGTTATCGTATATAACGTTATACGTTATATTGTTATCGTATATAACGTTATACGTTATATCGTAATACTACATAACGTTATACGATATATCGTTATAGTATATAACGTTATACGTTATAGCGTTATCGTACATAACGTTATACGTTATATCGTAATACTACATAACGTTATACGATATATCGTTATAGTATATAACGTTATACGTTATACCGTTAACGTACATAACGTTATACGTTATATCGATATAGTATATAACGTTATGCGTTATATCGTTATAGTTTATAACGTTATACGTTATATCGTAATAGTATATAACGTTATACGTTATATCGATATAGTATATAACGTTATACGTTATATCGTTATCGTATATAACGTTATACGTTATATCGATATAGTATATAACGTTATACGTTATATCGTTATCGTATATAACGTTATACGTTATATCGTAATAGTATATAACGTTATACGTTATATCGTTATCGTATATAACGTTATACGTTATATCGTAATAGTATATAACGTTATACGTTATATCGTTATCGTATATAACGTTATACGTTATATCGTTATCGTATATAACGTTATACGTTATATCGTAATACTACATAACGTTATACGATATATCGATATAGTATATAACGTTATACGTTATATCGATATAGTATATAACGTTATACGTTATATCGATATAGTATGTAACGTTATACGTTATATCGATATAGTATATAACGTTATACGTTATATCGTAATACTACATAACGTTATACGTCATATCGTTATAGTATATAACGTTATACGTTATATCGTAATAGTATACAACGTTATACGTTATATCGTTATCGTATATAACGTTATACGTTATATCGTAATACTACATAACGTTATACGATATATCGTTATAGTATATAACGTTATACGTTATACCGTTATCGTACATAACGTTATACGTTATATCGTAATACTACATAACGTTATGCGTTATATCGTTATAGTTTATAACGTTATACGTTATATCGTAATAGTATATAACGTTATACGTTATATCGATATAGTATATAACGTTATACGTTATATCGTTATCGTAAATAACGATATACGTTATATCGTAATAGTATATAACGTTATACGTTATATCGATATAGTTGTTACGTTTCGCTATCCAAATTTTGAAATTTTAAACAATGTAGTAGTCGCTGCCACCAGAAACAGTCTAAGAACTGTTTCAATTAGATATTTCTTGTTAGATTATGTAGCGTTGATCGGAGTTTAGGCCACTGGTCAACAATCTCCACGTTTCGGCTAACCTGCTATGCGCAGGAATACTAGCACGGGAGAGGATTGTTTGGAATAAACAATTATATTATAAATAATTATTACAGGCGGAATTAATGACGAATTATACTAATCATTGATATTATTTATTATTTTAATTATTAATTATTAATAATAATTAAAGTTGACTCACCTGACGTTGGTCTCCGCTGATGAACGGGCAGGCCGCTGGGGTGATTCCGGTTTTACAAAGATCGACACTTCTATAATTTTTCGTTTTAATCTTTATTTAATTTGAACAGTGTAAACAACAGTGTGTCCGGACGTGTTTAACAATTCGAAATTCTAACACAAAAACTTGAGCCAACTATTGTTTTAATTCTAACTGACTAATAACAATTATTTTATAATTCGAACTGACTAATAACATTTATATCTCGTAATTCTTAAACTCGAACTGGAACGAACAATTATTCTCTAATCCTAACTTAAATTCTAATTAAATCAACTGAACGAACTGATATCAGACTCACTCAAATTCAATTGAACGATTAACAATTACTCTCCTTATTTTCGCTAAATTCTCCTGAACTAATCACAATTGCTCTATCCTATTTCTTTATTCTAACTGAATTACTCTTCTTTAATTTCGTTAAATTCTCCCGAACGCTAACAATTTCTCTGACTATATTCTAACTGAACCAACTAATGGCAGTTACTCTCTTTTCACAATTACTCTGATTGTTCTAACTGAACCACTAACAATTAATCGCTAACGCTAACGCTAACAATTAATCTGACTCTTCTTTATTTTTCGCTAAATTCTCCCGAACGCTAACAATTACTCTCTTCTATTCCTTTATTCAACTGACCCGCTAACAATTACTCTGATTTGAATTGTGTCGCTACGCTTTTTATAATGACATCCCCAATGGGATGACAGTCACGTGACAGTTCGTTCCGGTGGGAATCGCAATGCTGCAGGTTTTTAGAGTTTCCATGAGAGAACGTGGATTTTGATGATTACAGGTTATGTTGAGTGATGGACACAAAAGCGTCCGCGCCTGTGCGAACTGTGTGAGTATGTGTTTTTAGTATTCTATCTCGTTTCGCATGTTGTTTGTTTCCTTAAACTTGTGAATTTGTTTTAGCGCAAGAGGAAGAAGATATGTGAATGGTACGAGATGACGTGATCGACGTGCGTGTGTGAATATGTGTGAGGGATGATGCTGAAGTGGCGGTTTTCCATCCAAATAGGCACAGTGGCACCTTCGTTGGCGTCGTGTCCTGATGATCTTTCGACAATTTGGTTTTATTTGACAATATGAGATATATTTTGCTCCTTGTAGATTTATATGTCCATATTTGCTATATATTAAATCGTGTATATTTTATATTACTTTCTTGTTATTAGGTTATTAGTTGTGTAACTCCAGTTTCTGATCTATGGAAAGTGGTGAAACGTCTTCACGAAATACAATTTCATTCGTTTTCCTCCCTTGCATTGGCACGCTGTGAGTGGTGTCGACTTCCAAATGAGGTTTGTGCATCTTGATTATTATGCGTTTAATGATAGATACGGAGGTATCTTCGTCAGAGGTTCCCATGCGGGCTATCTCGGTGTGTATCTTGTTATGATTTCTTTTATTTAGTTAATCCTGCTTCTTTCGTGTTTTATTCACTGCATATGATATTTCAGTGCAAGAAGAAGAAGGATTGTAAAGAATCCGTAAGTGGCCCTAGAAGACGCAGTCATCGTGTGAGGTGTTGTCGGCAGGAACGAAGAGTCGAAGTTGTTGAAGAAGTCGTGTGACATTTGTATTGTTTCCGGTTATATACAACGCTATTTCACATATCTATGTATATATATATATTATTATATTATTATATATTATTATACTAAATCTTCAGTTGGTTTAGTTGAATGTTCAGTAATGTAATTTTTACAAGGTGGTTTTGTATATTAGATGAGTAATTGTTCGATATAATAATATGTGTATATATATATATACATTTCACAATGTAATTTTCCATTATGTAAAATATATATATGCATATGTATATGTGCGCGTATTGTTATTTTCATTGTTTCTCGGATCGTTAATTGGTTGAATATTCCATAATGTGGATTTCGTATATAATTCTCTAGGTTCGTAGAAATGTAAATCTATATATTTATTTCTTTGCGTTTTAATGGTTTAATAACGTATACATACATATATATATATATATTATGAATTTTTCCCAAAGATACGCGTACGCATGTGTATATCTATATATGTGTGTGTCGCAGAGTAATCTTGTATACAATTTTCACTTTTATTAGAATGCTGATGTAGTGTAGTTTATTTTATTTCTTTTATATTTTATTAGATTACCAATTATTCAGATTCACGAAGTATGTCACACACACAGTTATGCATACACGTGTGTGTATATACATGTGTTTTCGCAGAGAAATCTCATACATTTGAATCGCAGCTTGTTTTATTTATTGGTTCATTTAATTATTTCATTTTATTTGTATTTTATATGTCATTGCTGATTGGTTGTAGTGTTTCTTCTTATTGATTCATTTATTTCATTTTGATTGTCTGTCGTATAATTCTTTTTATTTTGATTGGTTAGTTATTAGTTAATTTATTATTATTGGTCGTGTTTAATTATTCATAAGTTATTGGTTCGTGGCGTCACGTGCGGAACGCGGGACGTGACATAGTATATAACGTTATACGTTATATCGTTATAGTATATAACGTTATACGTTATATCTTAATAGTATATAACGTTATACGTTATATCGTAATAGTATATAACGATATACGTTATATCGATATAGTATATAACGTTATATGTTATATCGTAATACTACATAACGTTATACGTCATATCGTTATAGTATATAACGTTATACGTTATATCGTAATAGTATATAACGTTATACGTTATATCGTAATAGTATAGAACGTTATACGTTATATCGATATAGTATATAACGTTATACGTTATATCGTTATCGTATATAACGTTATACGTTATATCGTAATAGTATATAACGTTATACGTTATATCGTTATCGTATATAACGTTATACGTTATATCGTAATACTACATAACGTTATACGATATATCGATATAGTATATAACGTTATACGTTATATCGATATAGTATATAACGTTATACGTTATATCGTAATACTACATAACGTTATACGTCATATCGTTATAGTATATAACGTTATACGTTATATCGTAATAGTATACAACGTTATACGTTATATCGTTATCGTATATAACGTTATACGTTATATCGTAATACTACATAACGTTATACGATATATCGTTATAGTATATAACGTTATACGTTATACCGTTATCGTACATAACGTTATACGTTATATCGTAATACTACATAACGTTATACGATATATCGTTATAGTATATAACGTTATACGTCATACCGTTAACGTACATAACGTTATACGTTATATCGATATAGTATATAACGTTATACGTTATATCGTTATAGTATATAACGTTATGCGTTATATCGTTATAGTTTATAACGTTATACGTTATATCGTAATAGTATATAACGTTATACGTTATATCGATATAGTATATAACGTTATACGTTATATCGTTATCGTATATAACGTTATACGTTATATCGTAATAGTATATAACGTTATACGTTATATCGATATAGTATATAACGTTATACGTTATATCGTTATAGTATATAACGTTATACGTTATATCTTAATAGTATATAACGTTATACGTTATATCGTAATAGTATATAACGATATACGTTATATCGATATAGTATATAACGTTATATGTTATATCGTAATACTACATAACGTTGTACGTCATATCGTTATAGTATATAACGTTATACGTTATATCGTTATAGTATATAACGATATACGTTATATCGATATAGTATATAACGTTATACGTTATATCGATATAGTACGTTATACGTTATATCGTAATAGTATATAACGATATACGTTATATCGATATAGTATATAACGTTATATGTTATATCGTAATACTACATAACGTTATACGTCATATCGTTATAGTATATAACGTTATACGTTATATCGTAATAGTATATAACGTTATACGTTATATCGTAATAGTATAGAACGTTATACGTTATATCGATATAGTATATAACGTTATACGTTATATCGTTATCGTATATAACGTTATACGTTATATCGTAATAGTATATAACGTTATACGTTATATCGTTATCGTATATAACGTTATACGTTATATCGTAATACTACATAACGTTATACGATATATCGATATAGTATATAACGTTATACGTTATATCGATATAGTATATAACGTTATACGTTATATCGTAATACTACATAACGTTATACGTCATATCGTTATAGTATATAACGTTATACGTTATATCGTAATAGTATACAACGCAACGTTATACGTTATATCGTTATCGTATATAACGTTATACGTTATATCGTAATACTACATAACGTTATACGATATATCGTTATAGTATATAACGTTATACGTTATACCGTTATCGTACATAACGTTATACGTTATATCGTAATACTACATAACGTTATACGATATATCGTTATAGTATATAACGTTATACGTCATACCGTTAACGTACATAACGTTATACGTTATATCGATATAGTATATAACGTTATACGTTATATCGTTATAGTATATAACGTTATGCGTTATATCGTTATAGTTTATAACGTTATACGTTATATCGTAATAGTATATAACGTTATACGTTATATCGATATAGTATATAACGTTATACGTTATATCGTTATCGTATATAACGTTATACGTTATATCGTAATAGTATATAACGTTATACGTTATATCGATATAGTATATAACGTTATACGTTATATCGTTATAGTATATAACGTTATACGTTATATCTTAATAGTATATAACGTTATACGTTATATCGTAATAGTATATAACGATATACGTTATATCGATATAGTATATAACGTTATATGTTATATCGTAATACTACATAACGTTGTACGTCATATCGTTATAGTATATAACGTTATACGTTATATCGTTATAGTATATAACGATATACGTTATATCGATATAGTATATAACGTTATACGTTATATCGATATAGTATATAACGTTATACGTTATATCGATATAGTATATAACGTTATACGTTATATCGTTATAGTATATAACGTTATGCGTTATATCGTTATAGTATATAACGTTATACGTTATATCGTAATAGTATATAACGTTATACGTTATATCGATATAGTATATAACGTTATACGTTATAACGTAATACTACATAACGTTATACGTCATATCGTTATAGTATATAACGTTATACGTTATATCGTAATAGTATATAACGTTATACGTTATATCGATATAGTATATAACGTTATACGTTATATCATAATACTACATAACGTTATACGTTATATCGTTATAGTATATAACGTTATGCGTTATATCGTTATAGTATATAACGTTATACGTTATATCGTAATAGTATATAACGTTATACGTTATATCGATATAGTATATAACGTTATACGTTATAACGTAATACTACATAACGTTATACGTCATATCGTTATAGTATATAACGTTATACGTTATAACGTAATACTACATAACGTTATACGTTATATCGAAATAGTATATAACGTTATACGTTATATCGATATAGTATATAACGTTATACGTTATATCGATATAGTATATAACGTTATACGTTATATCGTTATAGTATATAACGTTATACGTTATATCGTTATAGTATATAACGTTATACGTTATATCTTAATAGTATATAACGTTATACGTTATATCGTAATAGTATATAACGATATACGTTATATCGATATAGTATATAACGTTATATGTTATATCGTAATACTACATAACGTTGTACGTCATATCGTTACAGTATATAACGTTATACGTTATATCGTTATAGTATATAACGATATACGTTATATCGATATAGTATATAACGTTATACGTTATATCGATATCGTATATAACGTTATACGTTATATCGATATAGTATATAACGTTATACGTTATATCGATATATTATATAACGTTATACGTTATATCGATATAGTATATAACGTTATACGTTATATCGTTATAGTATATAACGTTATACGTTATATCGATATAGTATATAACGTTATACGTTATAACGTAATACTACATAACGTTATACGTCATATCGTTATAGTATATAACGTTATACGTTATATCGTAATAGTATATAACGTTATACGTTATATCGATATAGTATATAACGTTATACGTTATATCATAATACTACATAACGTTATACGTTATATCGTTATAGTATATAACGTTATACGTTATATCGTTATAGTATATAACGTCATACGTTATATCTTAATAGTATATAACGTTATACGTTATATCGTAATAGTATATAACGATATACGTTATATCGATATAGTATATAACGTTATACGTTATATCGTAATACTACATAACGTTATACGTCATATCGTTATAGTATATAACGTTATACGTTATATCGATATAGTATATAACGTTATACGTTATATCGATATAGTATATAACGTTATACGTTATATCGATATAGTATATAACGTTATACGTTATATCGATATAGTATATAACGTTATGCGTTATATCGTTATAGTATATAACGAGATACGTTATATCGATATAGTGTATAACGTAATACGTTATAACGTAATACTACATAACGTTATACGTCATATCGTTATAGTATATAACGTTATACGTTATATCGTAATAGTATATAACGTTATACGTTATATCGATATAGTATATAACGTTATACGTTATATCGATATAGTATATAACGTTATACGTTATATCGTTATAGTATATAACGTTATACGTTATATCTTAATAGTATATAACGTTATACGTTATACCGTTAACGTACATAACGTTATACGTTATATCGATATAGTATATAACGTTATAGGTTATATCGTTATAGTATATAACGTTATGCGTTATATCGTTATAGTTTATAACGTTATACGTTATATCGTAATAGTATATAACGTTATACGTTATATCGATATAGTATATAACGTTATACGTTATATCGTTATCGTATATAACGTTATACGTTATATCGTAATAGTATATAACGTTATACGTTATATCGATATAGTATATAACGTTATACGTTATATCGTTATAGTATATAACGTTATACGTTATATCTTAATAGTATATAACGTTATACGTTATATCGTAATAGTATATAACGATATACGTTATGTCGATATAGTATATAACGTTATACGTTATATCGTAATACTACATAACGTTGTACGTCATATCGTTATAGTATATAACGTTATACGTTATATCGTTATAGTATATAACGATATACGTTATATCGATATAGTATATAACGTTATACGTTATATCGATATAGTATATAACGTTATACGTTATATCGATATAGTATATAACGTTATACGCTATATCGTAATAGTATATAACGTTATACGTTATATCGTAATAGTATATAACGATATACGTTATATCGATATAGTATATAACGTTATACGTTATATCGTAATACTACATAACGTTATACGTTATATCGTTATCGTATATAACGTTATACGTTATATCGTAATACTACATAACGTTATACGTCATATCGTTATAGTATATAACGTTATACGTTATATCGTAATAGTATACAACGTTATACGTTATATCGTTATCGTATATAACGTTATACGTTATATCGTAATACTACATAACGTTATACGATATATCGTTATAGTATATAACGTTATACGTTATACCGTTATCGTACATAACGTTATACGTTATATCGTAATTGTATATAACGTTATACGTTATATCGTTATAGTATATAACGTTATACGTTATATCGATATAGTATATAACGTTATACGTTATATCGATATAGTATATAACGTTATACGTTATATCGATATAGTATATAACGTTATACGTTATATCGATATAGTATATAACGTTATACGTTATATCGATATAGTATATAACGTTATACGTTATATCGTTATAGTATATAACGTTATACGTTATATCGATATAGTATATAACGTTATACGTTATATCGTTATCGTATACAACGTTATACGTTATATCGTAATACTACATAACGTTATACGTCATATCGTAATACTACATAACGTTATACGATATATCGTTATAGTATATAACGTTATACGTTATACCGTTAACGTACATAACGTTATACGCTATATCGATATAGTATATAATGTTATACGTTATATCGTTATAGTATATAACGTTATGCGTTATATCGTTATAGTTTATAACGTTATACGTTATATCGTAATAGTATATAACGTTATACGCTATATCGTAATAGTATATAACGTTATACGTTATATCGTAATAGTATATAACGATATACGTTATATCGATATAGTATATAACGTTATACGTTATATCGTAATACTACATAACGTTATACGTTATATCGTTATCGTATATAACGTTATACGTTATATCGTAATACTACATAACGTTATACGTCATATCGTTATAGTATATAACGTTATACGTTATATCGTAATAGTATACAACGTTATACGTTATATCGTTATCGTATATAACGTTATACGCTATATCGTAATAGTATATAACGTTATACGTTATATCGATATAGTATATAACGTTATACGCTATATCGTAATAGTATATAACGTTATACGTTATATCGTAATAGTATATAACGATATACGTTATATCGATATAGTATATAACGTTATACGTTATATCGTAATACTACATAACGTTATACGTTATATCGTTATCGTATATAACGTTATACGTTATATCGTAATACTACATAACGTTATACGTCATATCGTTATAGTATATAACGTTATACGTTATATCGTAATAGTATACAACGTTATACGTTATATCGTTATCGTATATAACGTTATACGTTATATCGTAATACTACATAACGTTATACGATATATCGTTATAGTATATAACGTTATACGTTATACCGTTATCGTACATAACGTTATACGTTATATCGTAATTGTATATAACGTTATACGTTATATCGTTATAGTATATAACGTTATACGTTATATCGATATAGTATATAACGTTATACGTTATATCGTTATAGTATATAACGTTATGCGTTATATCGTTATAGTTTATAACGTTATACGTTATATCGTAATAGTATATAACGTTATACGTTATATCGATATAGTATATAACGTTATACGTTATATCGTTATCGTATATAACGTTATACGTTATATCGTAATAGTATATAACGTTATACGTTATATCGATATAGTATATAACGTTATACGTTATATCGTTATAGTATATAACGTTATACGTTATATCTTAATAGTATATAACGTTATACGTTATATCGTAATAGTATATAACGATATACGTTATATCGATATAGTATATAACGTTATACGTTATATCGTAATACTACATAACGTTGTACGTCATATCGTTATAGTATATAACGTTATACGTTATATCGTTATAGTATATAACGATATACGTTATATCGATATAGTATATAACGTTATACGTTATATCGATATAGTATATAACGTTATACGTTATATCGATATAGTATATAACGTTATACGTTATATCTTAATAGTATATAACGTTATACGTTATATCGTAATAGTATATAACGATATACGTTATATCGATATAGTATATAACGATATACGTTATATCGATATAGTATATAACGTTATACGTTATATCGTAATACTACATAACGTTATACGTCATATCGTTATAGTATATAACGTTATACGTTATATCGTAATAGTATATAACGATATACGTTATATCGTTATA
>NW_026109433.1:0-38378 GCF_024516045.1 Bombus affinis | reverse complement strand
CTTTCTCTTTCTTTCAATTCCAACCTCAAGTAATTGACCTATTAATTCGACGATATATTTACATGCTCGCAAGGGATTCAAACAACTTCGTTGCGTTAAATTCGCAATTATAACCAACAGGAATGTCTCAATCAATGTGCAGCTCGAAACAAATAATAGATAATTAACTTTTCAATATAACGATTGATATGTTTGATGAAGAAAAATGTATGAATTTTTAAAAACGTCTCCTAGTACATTTAGCATTTTTATAGTAAAAACTTAGAACACACACGCACACATATACTATTCCATGAAATGATTTACACAGCTATGAGTCTAATCCTATCATATTATAAAGGGATGAACGAACTTTTCCTAATAAATATAACTTTATACAAAATCTTGTTTAAAAAAATTAGTTTTTTATTCTCACTAAATTAATTTAATATCAGAATATATAATTTTAGTCGTTATCAAAATTTTATGTCAAATGCGTTCATAGATATATATATAAATAAATGTCTAATCCTATGTATTTATTTCAACTGAAATCTTAACTTAAATATTTATTAACAATATTCTGACGAATATGCAATGAAAGATAAAAACAAGTTTATTTTTCCTATAGAATGTCTCATGCTTCTTACTCATTTTATGTTTCTCGTTGTCAGTGCGTAACTACTTATCAGCCGCATGAATGCTAAGTTTTACTACTGAGAAACGAAGAGACATATAGATGCAAATATACGCTATCTCGCGTGAAAAAACATCAGATACATTAACCAGAAGGAATATCCGATACATATAAAATTCATAGCGTAGTTATTTATACATACGGAATATTTCTTTCTGTATGAAATATTCTTTCTTCTGAATTCTTATTATAAATGTATGTCCATTTCCTACCTTAAAATGTCTCTCCTTTGAAAAACTCCATTTAAATATAACGATCAACAAAATATTACCAATAAAAATATTGAAACGAGATGCTGAAAGAACCTTTTAATGAAGTACAAATGATTATTTCAACTTTAATTCTGTTAAATTTGAATTGAATCATTTATAAACCGAACAGGTGTATAAAATTTTATTGCGTAAAAATCGTGAAGCTGAAAATTAGGAACGAATAACGAATGAGTAACCTAGTTTCATTAAAAGGTACGTGTACGCCGATCCGTGTAACAACTTCGACACTCCAATTATTATAAAGCATGTATCCTTCAGAGATTTTTTGCGCGAACGCAAGATACCTTTTACACGTGCAACTGAATAAGTGGAACGTGATTTTCGATATTTCTTCTTGTAGAACTTGTAACAACGTAACTGTTTCACGAATATTTTCCCTGACACTTTTACAACGATGCGTAGAAATCTCCTTTTATAATTAATAATTTCAGCATTTCTCTGAACAGTTTCGTTGCGATTAAAAAATATACAAAGCTTACGACGTGCTTGTTTAAAAATATTTATATGGAACAAGATTTCGAATTTGTCGCATCAATCGCGATCTCAGCAGGTGTAAATTAATTCGTTCTAATGAACGAATAAATTAAACGACTCGTGACAAAAATTATCCCTGTCCATGTTTGTCTTTCTAAAACTAATTCAAGGCGAGTTAAATGAATCGCTGTGTACCCTATTCGCGCAGCATGTGTTTTAACGACCAGCATGCAAGCGTTAACGGTGTACTTTAGTTTCTCATGGTTGTGTTAAGCTGGTTGCTCTTAGAATGAGCATATACTTACCGCAGGAATTGAACAGCGGAGACGCCCGCAAGATGTTGACTTCGAATTGTAACATATGCAGTGTATGCAAATCCAAGGTCCCGGCACATACATCTGTCCATGTAAGACAGATCGTCCTTCGAAATCAGTACAGTTTCCTCCTAAATGCACTGAAAACGATTACCAGCGTCAATATCTTTGTCACTCGACAATCGTACGCGCAGTTACGCTAACCGTTTTAACGCCACGCAGCGTGATCACTCTATTCGCGTACCGTGGTAAATTGTGCCACGATGTATGGTCACGATCATTAATTCGCAACGCGCTCAAGCGTGCTCGTCGCGAGTCATATCAGAGTTTCCTCTCGTAATTACTCGTTTTTCAAATAATCATAAACCAAATAAAAAAAAAAACCAATATAAAAAATTACCTCTTGAATCGGAAAACCAAATCCTGCATTATAGAATGTTATCACACAAACGAAACGCAGAGCATAAATATTTCGCAAACTTTTGAGTGTTTGTTGTAACGCTTCCAGTATAACCGATGAAATGAAGCGCGAGCACGTCGAACGGTATATTTCGATGAAAAAAACAGGATGAAAAAGGGCAGCGCGATCGCGTCGATCGGTACTACTCGCAAATAAATAAACGAAGCGCTATCGCGCTGCACAGCACAAACCGATACGGAGTCTTGAAACATCCGACACTAAAACGGTTAATAACATTACGAAAACGACCGTACCAGGAAATTTTTGTTCAACGGATCCGCATTGCGGCTATCACGATGCTCCTTCGTTGCATCGATGCTTCATCGATGAGATTAAAGCACCGTTGAAATAGGTTATTCGATTTCTTACATGGGCAAAAAGTTTTTATATCGTGTTTGCTGTTTTACTTCGCAAGTGTGCTTTACAGTATACGTTAGAACTCCAAGTCGAGCTATCCGAGTTAAAGTCTCTTGAAACTTAAAACGGCACTTAAAGGATATAGGTATAATAGAAGGTTCGTTTAAAATTCAAAAGTGTATATACGTACATATACATTTGAATAAAAATAGCGGATAATCTCAAGTAAAAAAGTAGGTTCGTGTTAGTAAAATGGTTTCAAAATACTTGTCAAAAGTCAAACGACTTGACTAATTAAGAATGGATGTAAGAGATTGAAAGCAAAGGGCATCTAAGAGTATCAATTAAGTAACAAACTCACGGTGACAAAGAGGTTTTCACTCGCTCGAATTCAAATAAATCGGTTAATTTGAGCGAAACTTTAGGTGCACGAGAAGCGACACGCGTCCTCAAGGACTACGAAGGTTCTACTCGAACGAATGAAAACTTTTCTCTGGCCCGGTGTGTATACACAAGACGTGCGAATTTAAAGTGCAGATTGTATTAATTGAAATAATTGGTTGGTTTGATCAAATTAATCGTTTTAAGCTGAAATGACGAAGGTCATCCAAGTAATTGATGTCCACTGTAATTATTTGTTAATCGCGCGTGGAATCGGAACGATTCGACCTCGTTCCAACGCGAATCGTTACTAAGGCAGAGACGGCAATTAATAATTGTCGCGTCATTTGTTCGATCGTGTTCACAAATTCAAATACGGCTGAGTGGCGAAAACCATTTATAACACGTCCCGTACCGCGTAGGTCGTATACATATCTCAGGATGAATTTTTCGTACTTCGCCGCATATATTCTCCATGTCAGACATACCATAAAATATTTCGTGCAATCGCGTATTCCTGTCTAATGTCAGGAATTCTCTTTCCATAGGTCTGCGTTTTCCATATTATCTATTTTGCTTATCAGTAAACATTCTTACAATTTGTGATTAATACTGTACGTACAAGAACGTTAAGTTTTTGACGTTGTAATATTTCACATGAAATAATAATGGCTGTATATCGACTAACTTATTAATTAATTAAATTCGTGTATATCAAGTTTCCTATCATTTAATACTTTCGTGTAACTACAGAGATTTGATACTATGAAATGAAATATAAAACTTGGTAAAAAAACGCGCTTCGTTAGGAAATGAGGGTAATGATGCAAATATTTTTTGTAGCCATTATATAGAATTTCGATGGTATAATTAATCAGTATCAACTTACCAGCCCCTGACGGGAAGAAAGTGACGAAAATAACCTGCAAGCAGATGAGAATTGCAAGTATTTTCGAGTACAGGTCCTTCATGGTTGTAAAAGATCAGGGGATGTTGTCGCTCTAGAATAGGCGAAAATCAGCTGTTTCAATAACTGCTTTGTGGGCACTGGAGTGCGTAGACCAGAAATATCTGCGACAAAAATCAGAATACATTTGTTTTCACATGATTCGATCAATTTTGTGTAGGACTAAGCTGATTGAACCTAACACGGGATAATTGTCCAACTTACGACCTTAACAAGCCCGCTTGATTCTCTATAAGTGCTTGAAATTGATGCTTGTATTCTTTCCAGATTAACAAGCTTTGCCCCCCCCCCCCCCAACCCCCTCCCTCTCTATTTCCTTAGATCGAGTTAGACTGCCACAACATATTATCTTTCTTCTTTTCTTTTCTTTTTTTTCGATCTTTTAAAGCCTTAAATCGCTGGTTATTATAGTGTATACATTCAATTACTCTGTAAGTCGTAAGTACATGTTTTACGTTATTTTTTATTTTCCAGCTAAATTCCACAAAAACAAGAAATATACTTCCAACGTGTTTTCACGTGTCTCTAGCAAAGATCTGAAAAACAAGTTGCGGCGCAATTTAAAACGACAAATAGCACCGTGTGTCTCGTTGTGGCAACGCACGCTTCGTCAGCTTTTTAAAAGCGCTCTCTGTCTGCTTTTTTCTCTCTTCACCGCCTATTCGTTTTTTCTTAACGAGTGAAACCGTTTTTACGAGGACGGGAGCACAGAAATGACGTACTGGCAATTCTGTTTCGTGATGACACAAGCAGCCCGGTTTCAGTGAATTAAACCTGGCCCCAAGCTTCCAATTATCTCTCCCTTCCTTTCCTTTATTTTTCCCTTCTACATCGAGTTTCAGGTTTTCTAAATTTCCATTACAATCAACTATGGCTTTTCTCTATTTTATATGTTAGCCGATGATTCATGGCAAAAACGTCGGCTGTAAAAATATTTGGAGTTGCAACAGCAACAAGTGTGTTTTCTCAAACAGAAAATATTGGAAGCGTACTCGTTGGCAAAACAGTTCACGGATAGTTCGTCCTCTGCTTGTTATTTGTTTCAATACCGTTAGCAAATAAATTCATGAAACATAGTGGTGTCGCATAAATTGAAAATAAAAGCTTTGCGTATACTTGGCAGTTGAACTTTGGCTATTATACGTATGTTATATATGTAGTATCGTGGACAAAAGGCCTAAGATATCTGCCGAACCATAAACAATGCCGCGAGAGCCGCGGCATCGTCGGGTACATCAATGTGTCGTCGGTTCTTTTTAAGTGGATAGTTTCGTGGAAAGGGCCTGCGTGACTCTGGCCACGGGCGTTTCGGGACACGTGTCCGATAGGACGGGAAAAGACAAAGAGACGCTAAAGGCAGTGTTAGTTGAGAAGCCGGAGAAGACGGATGCAAAAGGTGTGCAGAGTGTGACTTGAGAAGCGAGAGCGAGCGAGTGTAGAAGCGGAAGAGTGTGAATCGGGAAGTCGGAAGCCGTCTATGAGAATAAGACGTACGACAGCATCGTAATCATTTCGTTGCTTCGAACATTATTTATTAAATCAAAACATCATTACTTGTCCTTTCCTCTAAGACCCATTAAGATACTACATATATATATATATATATATATATAGAAGATTGCTTAGAATTTGGAGCTTAATAACATATGTCAAAATCATTGACATTAAAGAAGGTGAACCTTACTTACGAAATTTCCTTCCGTCAAATGATACATAAAAATTGAAAAAAATAATATACATAGTTTTGACTTTCTTCCGCATTATAATTTGAATCACTCGATTTATTCGACTAAAGATAATCAAGCAATAACCTCACTTTACACGTATTCTCATCACGTGAAATAGATCACATCAGGGATTTTCAAAAGTCGATGGAATATTAATGGCGATTAATTATTTATGGATGTATTCTGCACGGTTAAAGCAATCGCCTAGTGAATTATCGAGTTCCAGGAATATGAGCGGTAAACAGGATTGCAGCTATAAATGACTCTCTAACGTGTATATTAGAGATGAATTTGATCATTTATCCTCATAATATGAAATACGCTTTCAAGTGGAAATCATAATTAACAATTTCTGGCAGCGAAAAGTAAATAAATCGATACGTTTAAATCAATATTAGAATTTCTTAATATTTTTATCAAATATTTTTATCAAATATTTTAACATCGTAGAAGTGTCGTTGGAGAGAAATATTAGGTTGTTCCAAAAGTTTCTTTCGGTTTATAAAGAAATGATAGATGTACGATATTTTTTGCATTATATTATTTTATTCAATTATGTGCGATCCACCTTTCTCCAATTTAATATAAAATAACATAAAACAAAAAATGCTGTGTATCTATCATTTCTCTATAAAACGAAAGAAAATTTTGCGAAAATATAATAGAAATTTAGCTTTAACACAATATAAAAATGGATTGTTATGCCCCTAGGAGATAAGAACAATATGATTAATATTAATAATGAATACGTTAACGTAACGAAAAGCAGCTTTTGCAGAAGGCTATAACCTGAAAATGTTTACTAAAGAATGATAACATGAATTTTCTTAAGTACCCCATTTGATACTTAATCTGCTTTGTAAATACTGTACGTCCTAACTTTGAAAGAATGCAATTTTAGCCAGAATGTTTCAAATTACCTAGCCGTATTGTTTCCTTGTAATGTAATTTATATTTACATTATCTCGCGTAATTCTTTCCACTTTATTGACTTCTAAACGTTAATGTAATATAATTTTTATAATATAATTTTAATCGAAGTTATTTAAAATTTGTAGTATCTCATCCCTACTAGAATAATATTAACAAATGTGCAGAGCTCAAGTCGAATAACACCGGCTCAGATAAATGATCATCAAACTTACTTTTGTTATCGTCGATGTCAGTGATTTTGAACCAGCCAACGTCCATGGCAATCAATATTATTTAGCCGGTCTTAACGCAATGTAAAAAGCAAAAAAAAAGAGGAAGGAAGGAACAGGGAAGCAAAGAGATAAAACGAATTTTTCATTTTCTCGAAACTAGATCGAGTTTCAAGCTGCTCGTAAAAGAGTCTGTAGCCAATCCGACTAAATTCGACGAACCGCGCTTGAAAATTCCCAGAGAACTGTGATAACCATCGAAATCTGTACAATTTGTCGATTCATCGCTTGATTAAAAAATGGAACAAAATGAGGCTGATCAGCCGGCCTTTCAACTTCTAATGATCCCTATCGTTTTACCCTAGGTTGAATGCTACGATATAAGCCGAAACAGCTATAAGTAGGGTTCACGTGATTGCCGCCATCTATTATTCACGCGTTACACATTCGCCAGACAGACGCGTCTAACGGTTGACATTGTTTTCTACCCTCAGTTCCAACGCAATTACGTTGCTACGTGCAATCAAGTCTCGAGTGAAGCTAATGATAAGTTGTTGTTCGATCCTACACAATTACTAAAATTATTCAAATTAAACTAATTTAGTCTAAAAAAACAAGTAATTTCGTTATATATTTCCTTTCATAATAAGCCATGGTTGGAATATAGTAGCTGACGAAAATATTCGTATATTTGTAGAAACATTTTAGGGCTGTATTATGCATAACGGCACTATAGAATTAATACTGTAACAGAATTCTACTATCATGGTTATGCTGGTAATATTCGAAACAAATCTGAAAATCTATGTAGATGTTGTAAGATATTCAGTACGAGTACTGTGCATTACTGGTATGTACATAATCACGACGAGATAAGGAAGGTACTGTTCTCTATTGCTCATCGCTACCCGTTGCTAGTAGCAACGTACTATGCATATATATCTCGTAAAGATTTTAAATGTAGCCAACGAGACCATTTTTAATATTTGACTATCGTGACCCATTACAGTTTCATCACTTTCGATTAATTGAACACGACCCGCACCTTAAGACTAAAATACACAATATAAGTATGGCACAGAAAATCTTTTAAAATTTACGGACGACTATTTATGGTATTTAAAGGCAGCAAAGATAATAATTAGCTGCGGATTTTCCTCGAATCGTAGCATACAATATGGAATCTGATTATTAAAAATTACAGTGGAAATACAGTGGATTTCCATAAGATATTCGTGCTTGTGGCATTTTGGAAATAAATTCTTAACCCAAATGGACGACCTCGATACTCGAGAAATTTTGTGAAGCTGACGTCAATGGCGATATGTACTGTTGTTGTGCTATCATTTCATAGTAAGCTGTATTGATTGCACTTCTATTCACGGAATTGATTTATTCCACACAAAAGTTGACAACAATAATCGAAAAAAGAAAAATATATTACCGCCTTTCACATCAGCATACACAAGCACATAGGATTTCACACGAATATACACACTTGTAAATTCGACGAAACGATCAAATTTAATTATTTTTCGATTTTTCGGGCATCAAGTACTACATCAAACGTTACACATCAAACGTTAAAATACGGCGAGCATACAAAATGTACAAACCACTCTAAATTAATTAACTTTGAACGTTATTGATTAATTAAAACAAACCACTGTTGCGTTGAGTTTTACATTTTAAAAAGTTGTTATCCGTTTTTGCTTTGTTTAAAACTAAAAACAGGACTACGTTCATTGTAAGTCGTAAATATCCCTTTTATTTATTTAAACAAACAGATATTTAAACAAACAACTTATAAATATATAATTTATTTACGTATATTTGTAATATCTGTTTTATAAATTTGTACAACCATTTATCCATTTATCTATTTTATTTGCATATAATTTTTATAGACTTTTTTTTCTTTTTTCTTATTTTTTTTTTTTTTTTTTATTTAAGAACGAAAAATTGTGATTCTATTTTAAGACATGTCAGACTGAAGCGATACGCGATATATATTTCTATTCGGATTTCACCGTCGTCGTAATCGATGCTATTGGAAACGTTTCACGATAGACGTCTTACAAGCGCTTGCAATGTCCGTCATGTGTAAGGCTCTACCACTGAATCGCGGCTGCCATTTAGTGATTAAGGTCGATCACTTAGAGACGTTAATCCGCCATAATGGTGAGCAATACATCGAAGCCATTATTGAAAGCATAGTTACGCGTTAATTTCATCGATCTTATTCACAAATAGAAGTGTACAAATTATAGGATTTCCAAATATTTAGTTTAGTTAAAAGGAGATATGAAAATGACAGGTATATTCAAAGGATAAAACAGAACCGTACGATTGTAAAGTTTCAAATCATTATAACTATTTAAATTTGAAAAATCTTACTATATTTATACAATATATTTTTATTAAGAATGGAAGAAATTTCGAAAAATCCGCCAACACTTTTTACTATCGTCTTGAAGCACACCATATGTTAAGCTTCTTCGTCGTTACAAATTTTATCGCGGATGTAACGAACGTTTCGAACATGTAGCACGCACGCGTCAACGCCTACATTTGGATTTTAAATATATGTTTTATGCATTAAATGTATTTGTACTTTCTTGCGCAATTTCTTTTAATTTGTTACGATATGGAGGGTTTAATTACGTTTAAGATATCTATCTGAATCCTTTAAATTCAATGTTCTTTAAAACATTACGTTACGTAAAATAATCGTTTTTCCACTTTATTGTATCATAAAATAGTTACTTAAATTCATATTACTTAAAGAATCTTCCTACAGAAAGAATAAAAAAGAATAAAATCCTATATGTTAAATTTTACGTGGTTGATGGAATACATAGCGATGACGAGAACTAACTACAGACAACAAGAAACTATTAGCGAAGGCAACTGGTGACTATGAATGTCGTCTTTATAATATGTGGCGACTAAGGAGAACAACTACCAACTACGGATAACAAGTAACAACCAACTGTCTCGTTTCTAAGGGGCAACTAACTTGCAATTATCCTCCTTTGATGGTTCCTGTAGCGTGATATACGTCTTGAACGTAGTTAAAGAATATGGTCGCTGCTGAATGGCGATTTGACAGCAAGGCGATCCCGCCAGTTCAAAGCTTGACATTGCAAGCTACCGAAGACCATTAATCTTGTTATCGAATATCTAGCTTTCAGAAGAACCCTTGTGATATGATATGACGTCATGACATTTTTATGACGAAGATGAACAAACACCGACCTCTAACGAAACAAATTTTTATTAAGTGCCGTATGTGGGTTGCAGGCCGGCCAACCAAGGAAATTTATCGAATGTATAAAGTAAAATATATACGAATATATTGGATATATCATAAAATGCCCGCGTTATATCGTCTAAAGAAAGCTAAATTTAAGGAATTAAAAAATTGAAATACCAATTATAAGAGAGTTAATTAAATTCAAACCTATCGATGGTCTCATAAAGACCTATATTTCCTGGAAATTGATATCTTTCGAATTCTAAATTCTCCTTAGAAAGTATCATAGAGAAAATATGAAACTTGAAAAGTACATCACGCTGATGCCTCGATAAACCGTCGTGTCGATAAATCCATGTGTCCGAGCGATGAATTTTCCCCAAACAACAAAAAACTGAAGGGAAATCTTCTTTGAAGGACGTGACAAAAGGTAGGGGAAGCGGGAACAATGATCACGCGATAAACTGATGGTGTACGTATAGAACGTGTACGTATAGAACGTTGCGAGAGAATTATCGAGAAACAAAAAAAGAAAAAAATAATCATTGGCCGGCGCGACTATACGCTGTCGACGGGCAAACAGCGACTGAGACTAACTGAAACGAACTCTGTCGCAGTACGAGCACGGGCTGCGTTCGCGGGTCGATCGAACACGTTCTGCGCCTCTCCTCGGCACCGGCGTCAAAGCCACCCCCGATGGCTGCAACGCACTGGTGCACTTGGTGGTCCTTCCTTTTTCGTGTGATATTATACCAGCATCTGTGATGCCATTTCAAAGACCGCAATCAAAGCATTAAATGCCAGATTAAAGCGACGCGATAATATTACCCCAATATTCGTCCGTAAATGTTACCGTATAGATGTTTAATGCTTTATTATGCTTCGATAAAGCAATAACACAGAAATAATTGCATTATTATGCTTCGAATAATTTACTATCACATGAATCGTTCCACAAGAAAACATATGTTTCACTTTTCCCCGTAGTATGATTGTAATTTATAACAAATATTTATAATTTATAATTTAAAATATTTATAATTCACTGAAAGTATCTTCCTGTCACGATTATAGGCGTAAAATGTCAAATTAAAAGTACCAAATTAAAAACATATGGTATCCCGAAACCAAACGTACGACATGGCGAATCACGATGATACGATAAAAATTGATCTATGTCTTGATTTATTCAAACAGAACGAACTTACTCGAACTTTTCCAGAATAAACGATTTATCCGATAATATCCGTCACTAGCTTCTCTTCCTTCAACGGTAACAACTGACACCGAAAGCTCGAGAGACCCGAACGGTGAGACGTACCCAGAAGCAATGCAGTTACCTGGGCAAAGAGTCCCAAAGACCAAGGACGTAGGAAATTTCGAGAAACGGAAATGGAAACTGGAGTGGCGCGTCAATCAGCACTGACGGAAACTAATAAAAATGGAAAAAACCAAACTAATTCGTTTCACAAATTATTAAAACGATATTATTGAAAATTTCACTCGATTTTCTCACTGCACACGTCAATATTTGTCGAAATATCAATATTAAAAAGTTAATAAAAAAAAATATCCTCTTTCTTCATACCTGTCTTTCTCCCGGGCGGCGAAGGAATACTAGAATGTTCGAGAACAACGGATACTTTTTGATTTTATCTCAATATCAATTTCAATCTTTTTAAACGAAATATAATCTGAACGATGAAACGTTTGATCAAATAATGTTCTTCGTTCGATGCTAAAGGAAATTGAGAAGAAACATCGAAAATTCGTTAATAAAACGAATTTCTTTGTTTCTGTTAGATAATAAACTTGATATACGTATTGGTTTTTAAAATCAATATAGCTAACCAATGGGCACACTTTTAACAAGGGTGATGGAACATACCAAAAATCTTTCAAGATGGTCTTGGCAACGGAAGAGTCGAAAATATGACAATTATGAATGAAAAATTCTAATATTTTACAGCTGGCAACGATAAACAACTCCAGATATTCTCCTAATTAATTTACAACAAATTCGCGTATATGATCGATAGCTGACGTCACTGTGTCCCACAGCCCTTGTAAAACGATAAGAATTTCCTGGGAAACTTGTAGCCACGAAATGAAAAAGATGATAAAACTTCTAACAAGAGTACTGAGACGAGCAACTTTGTACTTACCCCTTCGGAGTAGGGAACGTGATTAAACGTCCGCGAGTTCGAAACTTTTGTAAGTCACTGCACGGCCGCTGCTTATGGTGGAAATGTAATAGATATAAGTACAGAGCGCGTGAGCGAACTAAAAACGCGATATAGGGGTAAAGAGAGAGACCGTTCCGTCCTTCTCTAATGCCCGCGTACTTGTACCGGAAATGTGTAACAACGGTAAACGAGCGCCGTCAGTGTCCACTAGTGTGCATGCCTGATTAAACAAGGACAGAAAATGCTTATATACAGCCTTCTCTTTCTATTTCCATGTCGCATCCATCTTACTATACAGTAGACAGGATTCGACTATTCCATCATTATATTCGCACCCTGCTTACGTGTGAACTAACATTGCCATGACAACAAATCGTTCGTCTCCTGTTTGATGCTCAGTTTTCAACGGAGTTGAAGGGAAACTTTATAAGAGAAAGGAAGTGACGGATTGTCTCAAAGTAATAAACGAAAATTCTCGTAACTATCGAAAAACGATAGTCAATACAAGGATATCATTATCACATTTAAAACTATTACAATGAACGGTGATTTATCGCTGCAAGGTACCACAAATAAGATATCTCATAATTTGCGAAAAGACTTTGGAACTTCCATGACAGTCATGAGTGTGTTTTGTCATTGATTTGCCATATTGCGTTTTTCACAATTGTTGTTCATTTTTTGTGATATTTTACACTCGCACATAGTATCTATGATTTTTTCTTTCGATAATTCTTATAATTATTGTCAATAATTAATTATTTATAACCATTTACGCTGTATTATATATCATTAAGATTTATCTTTGCACGTATCAAGATAGTAGATAACAAAATTATGTTTATATATTTATATTATGTGTATATATTTAGATATCTTCTTAGTTGCAATTTTTTCGAATAATATCGGCGACCAATCGAAATAGAAATTAGTGCGGAAAGAGGGGAAGGAACCAAAATTTGAAAATCGACATCGGTAACTCAGTAGTTATAGAGTAACTCAATCGATAACGTAGATTAACTAGTTATAAATGAAAATATATTTAAATTCAAACTTTAAAAATTAGAAATTAAAAGGCAGAAGGCAAAAAATTATCGCCGAGGATTTATATAATAATAAATAGACAGTACATTCTTTTTGTCTGTCTTACCTAGAAATAAAACAGTTAATTGATGATTATCGTATAGTGTGTACTCATAGCATAAAATTTGTTCAATGAATTAAAAATTATATTTTTTAGATATGTAGACATTAGCGATGTATTAATCCGGGAAGCTCGTCTACCTCGGAAATATCGAGTCTGCGACAACGTCGATTTGGAAATTATTCTTACAGAATATGAAAATTATTACAAGATGAAATTCCAAAAATATCCTATATTGTGCAAGAAAATAACTGAAAAGGAAATAAAGACGAGGGAAATGACAAATGCGAACAAAGTGTAAGAATTTAAATTATTTAACACTATTCAACGTTCTCAACGTATTCAACGTATCGATTACAATATCATTCAATCTTTGAAGAAGTAGTAAAACGTGTCAAATCTGTTAGCAAACAAACGAGAAGTGAGTCTGTATCTGGGTCTGTGAAAGGGAGGAATGCACAACAGAAGATGAGGGGTGATGCTACGGATGATATTAATCTCGCAATGACAGTGACATCAATTTTCGCCAATGAAAGCGATGAATCTTCATCAGAAGAGGAGAGCTATTTAACATCTTAATGGAACAATCCACGCAATCAAAGATATCAAAATAGGCTCAGAAGCTTTATATAGACAATCTGGAATTATGGAAGATTATTGAAGACATTTCATGCGTAAGTTATTTTCGATTAATATACGTATTGTAAATACTGATTTCAGTAAAGCTTTAAATAACGAATTACATAACACTTACGGAAATTAATACGGAGATTATGCGCCATTTCATCTTTGTATTGTCGTAGGAAATCATACTGACAAAATTAAATGTATATTGGGACAACATCGTAGGCCTAGAGGAATGTAAATCTGCTATTAAGGAGGCCATTGTGTATCTCCTCAAGTACCTTATCTTTTTTAAAGGCCCATTTTCTCCCTGGAATGTCAATGCACCTTTTTTAACATAACGGCCAGCTCATTGGTGAGCAAATGGAGAGGTGATTCCGAGAAGTATATCCGTGTAAGTTGATTTCCTTTGTCTATGAAGAAGAGATTCTGGAATATATCATATATAATAATAATCATATATAAATAGAATAGTTACATTAATACATTTGTTAAACTGAACAGGTTTTATTTGAACTTGCCTATAATTTTTCGCCTACAATTATTTTTATCGACGAGATTGACTGGATAGGCACAAATAAAGGAGTAAACTGTACATTGTCTGAACCTGCAAAGAGATTCAGATCAGAACTTCTTTCTAGATTGGATGGATTAGTATCTAACGAAAATTCTAATGTAGTTCTTTTGGCTGCAACTAATTGCCCTTGCTATGTATATCACGCTATTTCAATGTTTTCTAAGTAGAAAATATCTTAATATCATAATTATTCATTATCTTAATCTTAATTATTGTGTTGTGCGGAATATTCCTTTGTTATTATTAATATAACAGAACAATAATATTTATTGTAAATATATTATTAGGGACATTGATGCAGCTTTACGCAGATGCCTTGAAAAGAAAATATACGTATCATTACCAAATGAAGTTACTCGACTTGGTATGTTCAAATTATACCTTAGCAACCAGTTATTAGAGAATATGGATATTGTAAACCACATAATAAAATCTACTGAAAAATATTCTTGCGTGGATATAAAATTGCTTTGTAAGCAAGCATGGCTGCTCGAAATAAGTCCAATATGGGAAAAACTTGAAAAAAAAAAAAAGAAAAAAGAAACATCTGTTACGACTTTGAAATATGAATTAAAGAATTATGAAATAATAGCAAAATTGTTAAAAAACAATGTCACCTACAGTTACGGATGTGGATAGATATGAAGCGTGGAATAAATATGTATGCCATAAGAACATATTTTAAAAAATATAAATGCTTATCATATAAAAATATAAAAATATAAAAATATAAAAATATAAAAATATAAATGGTTATAAATTATTAATATAATTATCGTTCGAAAAATTGTTCGTGTGCGTGCATTTATGTGTGCGCACGCGTTATAAACAAGTTTGAAATGTTCGTTCTACATATATGTATACGTGGTATACATCTTCCCTTATAATATATAATATGTGTAATCTGAGTGGTAATATCTCCACGTATTACATATGTGTTAGTGTATTTTATCGATAATCTGTCTTTTATTTCCTCTTATCTTATTAACGCATGTATGGGCGCGTATATGCGCCGGGCGAAAGCTATGGTTATATATGGGATTGTTAACAAATAAAAATTAATCTAGGTGTTATTAAAGAAATTTGTTTCACCTTCTAAACTTTTTGATGATTGGTTTACTTTGAATATTTTGCATATTTTTGCATATCATGAGCATTTTGTACATTTCTATACATTCAAACTTTCTATGAATATAAAATGATCCGCACTACTATCTACTTCATAGTATACTCTATACGTTTAAAATGCTCCATTAGAAGCTTAAATCTATCAAAATACAGCTCCTAGGGAAATGTGAATTTTCACATGAACACATAATATCGATTTTCTCATTGAAACGTATAGGCAGGTATATACTAGCATAAGCCACCTTCGGCATTTGGCCGTATGATGCAGCACTAGCTCTGTAACATAGAAAACCATAGGCGTCAGTTCTTCTTATTTCCTCTTTGATATATGTTTACTTTAATGTCACTTATTCAGACGCTTGATACATTGTCGGAATGAAATTTTAGTAATGTGCAAGTAATTTTGAGTAGATTAATAAAGTATAATAAGATATTAGATTCATGTACGTAGATTCAAGTGACATCAATCTTTATGTCTAGTATATACATGTGTATTGATCTATAAGTCAGTGTTAAAATAACAAATAAATGGCAGAAGAAGGAAAGAAGATTTCCTTCGGTTTTGCGAAATCTATTAAGAAACCTGTGTTAAAAAATGCTATTCCACAAGAAAAAAAGAAAGTTGATTACATTGAATGCCTTGATGAGAAAGGTATTAAAGTAATAGGGTGAGTTCAAAAAGTAAAATTTATAATCAAGAAACATATAACCTCAACCTAACCTATAAAAATCACCAATAGCGGAATATATATATTTGAAAACAATTTTTTTATTTCAATGAGGAAGAAAAAAAAGATGAACCTCTAATTATTCCATTACTAGGTTCAAAAACCTGGCATGATAGAATTCTTAATAAAATAGATGCAGACATTTTCCTTCCGAAGGCAGATAAGGAAAAGGTAGGAGACGCTAGTGTTAACGAGGCAAAATCAAAGCTATCTAATGGAAAAACATCGCCAATAATATCAATAAAGAAAGAGCCAGTTGAAGATAGTGAAAATAAAGTTGTTACTTTAGAAGAGCAAGCGACTAAAGAAATCATTGGGGAACTTAAGTCAAAGAATAAATATGAAACTAAAACAAATGATTTAACTTTACCTTTAGTAGAAGATGAATCATTAAGAGGCAAAGAACAGGTACGTTATCAACATATTGATGTGCAATGCACAGATGTATTACATTTGCATATTATAAATATCGTTTTGTATTTTTCAGTCTACGTTAGAAGATTATGAAAAAATTCCTATTGATGCTTTTGGTGTAGCAATGTTAAGGGGAATGGGATGGCAACCAGGAAAGGGAATTGGTTGAAATGAAAAGTATGAATTTTACTCTGGATTAAATTAATTATATGTATTTAATACATCACTTATTGGAAAGTAAACAGAGAACATCATTTTTTATTTCACAATCGTTTATTCTAACTATTACAGATTAGTAGCAGCTGTCATACCAGAATTACGACCAAAAGGTATGGGTCTTGGAGCAGACAAAGTAGCATTGCAGAAGAAAAATACAGATTTCAAAAAAGAAGAGGAAGAAGTTAAAATCGAGAAAGGAACATTTGTGAAAATTATAGCTGGAGAACAAAGTAATAATTATGGTCAAATAGAAGGATTCGATGATGATGCAGGAAGGCTCATAATAAAACTAGCTCTTGGTGGAAATATAATATCTGTAAATGAATTTATGGTACAGCCAGTGACTAAATCAGAATATTCTAAGAACTCAAAAGTTCAAAGTTAATATGAAGTGTTAGTTTTTCATTAAGGGACATTTAAGAAAATAAATTTGAATTGACATATACATATAAAGACATAATCGGACATGTAGAAAAACTAATTCAAGAGTACCTGTAAGTGTGTTGTTGCATGCAATTTTTTAAAGGTCCCTTCTATCTTTATATAAAATATGATAAATGTAGAGGTTTTAGATTTCAGTATTTTATGGGGTTAATTTCAGATACAAAAAAGTATGAGGAATATAAGGACAAGGAATCCAAGGGACTCAAGCAAAAGATGGATAGAAAAAGATCAATGTCCCCTGACCCCGAAGACGGTGAAGAACAAAAGTAGTAATAAAAGAAAGAAAATCGGAAGTACGATGCACAATAAGAACAAGTATGATAAAGTGGGGGATAAAAAATCAGAAAGACGAAAAAGACGCTCCGAATCTAATGATGACAGCGATAGTGATTCTGAAAAGAAGAGACGGAGAGAAAGAAGTAACTCTAATAGTAATGATTCTTATAAATTAAAAAGATTGAAGAAGTCAAAGAAACGTAAGAAGTACGATTGCTCGTCTGAAAGATCAAGTAAAAAACGAGACGACGAGAAAGATCAAGATCTCGATCATTTAGTAGGCAGTAATATTTTCCAGGAACGTATTCGGTCATTTTACTTTCAAGATAAATTGTACAATTTTATTTATACAGATTTTATAATAAAGTGTATTTTTACAAAAGTATATTTCTTTTCTTACCCTTAACTGAAAATTACATTTAATTATAATATGTAATAATGTTTACAATTACATCAAAGTTAATGTCCTAAACTTTATCAATAATTATTAAAAATCCCCGCGTATTGCTTACGTAATGTTGATATCGAGTAATACCATACATAACCTCAAAGAACATTATGATACTTACGAACATCGTTAAACAAGTAGTGCGAACGATGTCGAGTAAGTATTCACTATGTATAAAGTATTTATAAATAAAAAGTATGGGAAATATATAACCGAGTGTATTTAACTTTTCCAACATTTTAGCATTTCGCTTGGCGTTGGTACAACTTCAAGTAAATGAAGTAAAAAGCAAAAATGTAGAGCGGGCAGTTTCCTACATTTCAAGCGCGAAAGAGCATAATGCTGATATTATCGCTCTTCCTGAATGCTTTAATTCACCATATGGAATACGTAATAATTTGTTTCTTTTTCTAATAATTTATTATATGTATAACAACTATATAGAAAAAAGTAAAAGTAGACAAATTACCTTAACGTTCATACTTCCATAAAGATTGTGAATTGACTCGAGAATATAGAATTTCCCCATTTTTATGATTATCGTGATTTTTGTATAAATATATTTTTTAAGATACTAATAATTAGATACTTATAAACTAGTATTATCAATTATTTTGTATTTATAATTCCACCTATAATAGTTAAAAATTAAAGTTAGTTAAAATCTAACTTTATGTTTCAAAAAGTACTAGCAAAGTCGTTAAGTAACAAGTCACTGGTACTGACCCAAATAGCATGATTGTAATTAAACATTTCTAAATATTCATTTTTCATCTTGAACCTGTAGAAACAATTTATTATATGTACTATTATCTAAGTAATTATATATTTAAGTAAATCTAAATATAAAATTTAGTTATTTTAATAATTTAAAAAATAAAAAATTGACAAACATTTCAACCTAATTTATGGTTGGAACAAAGGACAGTTATTTTTCATTAATTGAAATATTGCAATGCAGAATAGTTTCCAAAATACGCCGAGAGTATTCCTGATGAAACGGTGAAACGAGCGTTGCTTTATCGAAGGCAGCTAAGGAAAACAGCATTTATGTAGTTGGTGGTACGATACCTGAAATAGAGGGCGATAAATTGTACAATACCTGTACTATTTGGGGTCCCGATGGAACTTTGATAGCAAAACACCGGAAGGTAAATAATATACCTCCATGTGGCTTTGAAATTGAAAATATTGGGGTGGAGAAAGTGACTCTATCTAGGAATAATTTAGGAATATGCATATGTACATACGTGTACTATAACCAATTCTATAATTTAAAAAATATGTTATAGGTTTATAAAATACGTTTTGATACGAGAAACATACATTTTTGTCGTAATATAATATATAAATTTTTGTACAATATATTTGTTTTGTAATATAAATTTTTCACATAGGAAAAAACTTATTTTTTCTTAAAAAATATTCCTTCTCAAATATTATTAAATGATAAAACTTTTTAATAAAAGAAAGTGATAAAAACGCTGTCAGTTATTAAATAAAAAACAATTAAAGTTTAGAAGTTCGTAACATTGATGTTAAATTACAAAAGTTACAGCAATAGAGTTAGCAACTATATTTTTATGTTATTAGGTACATCTATTCGACATCGACATTCCCAACAAGATTACTTTCCGAGAGAGTGATTCACTCAGTCCTGGTAATTCCCTAACAATGTTTGATGTGAAGGGCTGCAAAATAGGTATTGGCATTTGCTATGATATCAGATTCGAGGAAATGGCACGCATTTATCGGAACAAAGGTACAGTAGCTTAATCGAACAATACTTAACTAGCATGAAAGTAACTATCTTTCTTAAATATATTCTATATAAAATATAATCAATATAATCTGTAACTCTGTATAAAAAGGAGCTTAATTTAAAAAACCAGTATATTCGCTGAAAATGAAATAAATAAAAGAATTAGAAGCACGACAAGAGGACTGTTCTCGCATATTCATAAATTATGGAATATGGACTGTGCAGCTACAAAGTTAACTAAAATTCAGTGGTCTCGTATTTCCCATTTCTCTGTGTTAGGTTGCCAAATGCTGATATATCCGGCGGCATTCAATATGACCACTGGACCACTGCACTGGTCATTACTTCAGCGTTCCAGAGCGAATGACAATCAATTATACGTCGCCTGTATATCACCGGCTCGTGTTCCTTCAGCAAGTTATGTCGCATGGGGACATACACAGTTGACAAATCCCTGGGGGAAAATCCTTTATGATTTGGAAACTCAGGAAAATATGGTGGTCACCGATATCGGTAATTTCCAGCTTAACATTAAAAGCGAGAAATCCATGATGTAATTAACTTTTAGTCTCGTTGGTTCATCGATTTTGCCGGCTCCCTCTGTATTTGTTGAATTTATTAGCAAGCATTACTTATTACTTCGTATGTTTTTCTTTTCTCTCAGATTTGAAAGTTGTTGAGGAAGTAAGGGCTCAGATACCTACATTTTCTCAAAGACGTACGGATTTGTACGACACTGTCTATAAAAAGGAGTAACTCTACACTGAAACAGAAAATGTTTTCTTATAATATTTCTACTACAATACCGTTTTTTTTTTTTTTTTTTTTTTTTATGACTTATTACTAATTACTTATCATTTGTACTAAATGAATAACTCAATTAAGAAAACCAAAATGTTATAAATAATAATCTGTATATCTTGTGTATCAATATGTAATTGGATATTGTAATAATATTGGAATGTCTTTGATCAGGGATATGATAAAGAACACGCGAAGACTACGTTCTTTTGAACATCTTTAATATCCATCATTTATAACATTAAACATCTTTTTAAATATTTAGATAGATTAATACGTAACTCTTTATATATATAAACATTAATTTGAAGTTACAAGCTTAGAGAAATTGGTCGATTAATATTTATAGATCGGCTGTCTTGATGAAAGGCTTAAAGAAAGCAAAAACATAACAATGTCGCAAATATAATTTATAGTTTAACTTCTTTCTTGTATCTGTCTGCCTTTCACGATGTTTTACCAATTACAATAAGTAATTTCGACTTCTTTGCGCTCCGTTTTAACGCATTCGAGACCGAAAGAAATTCATATCAATCAGTAGGCATAATATATATAACTGTACATAATATATTATAGTATAACATAGTATATAATTTTATATTTTAAAAACATGAGGCATAAAATTTAAGATTGTCATCGACTTAAAATTAAAATATGAAAAGAATATTCCAGAGAGAGAAAAGCACAGTATCATTCTAACAAAACATTCAGATCGTACTGACACCCAGGAATCGTATTACAATAAAATCTCGGTCTCGAATGAATTAACACGAACGATTAACATGAAACACACTTGCGGCTTAAACACCTTCGATATCGAGGAAATTCAAACTTTACAAATAAAAGCAGCCTGTTCCTCTTTCCACCACAGACTCTCATACCATATCCGCTCTTATCCAGGCTTTTACTTGAAATCTCTGTCTATTTACAATTTAAATTTACCCGGACCACTCGTTGAGTCGGCAGCCCTTTATAAATATATAATGAACCCAGAACATATACCTGTGCCCCTAGCTGGTATCAGCTCTAGTAACGTTCATACCGGAACTTTCATACGACGCCAATTTGTCACGCGTGAACATCGATTCTTTCAGGGGTCACGGCTTTATGGGATTATATCCTTTAAAGTAATTAAAGTGATACTAATGATACAGAATTTTTTACAAATATTTAATATGTCCATAAAATAGGAAGTTTCGTGCTCTCTTATTTTATATTAATTATAAATTAGTAAGTTTTACATTTGTTATCTATAGATTTAATAAATTATTAAAATTCCATGAAGACATATTCTGGAACACATTAGAAGATTTTGCTGTAATTTACAACGGATGCTCCGAGTACGAACAGGCAGTAAACGAACAAATAGAAATTCAGGCTATTGTGGTAGTATAGCTCACGTGGGATTTTAAGCTCGAATTGGACTTAAACGTTACGATCGTCGTGAATAATTACGATATATACCCTGTACGACGAGCAGAGAATCTTAAATTATTAACGGCAATTCCTTTGTGCAAAGTGCAATTTTATTAACGGCCTGTAACGAATGAACGGCTCGTTTTGAATAAAGTTTACATTTAGAAAGTAAACACAGAAACACATTTTAAGAAACTAAGATATCGAGTTCTACTTGTAAACATCAAGTGCTCTTCGTTTGAGAAGATTACGAGTCTCTTCTTCGATAACGACATTAATTAAGAAGTTTCGATACCGTTTATGACATTAAGATCTCATTAGTAAAGTTATATCATTAAAATCTTACTGTTCCTAGAGAATATAATATAGTTAAAACTTCCAGAGGATCAACAGGTAAAGAAATTGTTGATAAAAGCATTGTTAGTGACAACTGACTGTAATCGATATCTGCTGGGTGAAGTTGTGTGTTCTGAGAATCTGTGTTAATGCAAGGATTCTGTTACAAATCATCAACTAAAGAGCCAGCGGGCACGTCCGACCGATCGATCGATACCACGAACCTCGAATGAATTAACGCTCAAGGTGGAACGGATTTAATAGATCGAGTGTTAGTGTAATTTGACACTTTGTTTACACTTGCTTTATGCAAACAAAGTTTGATGTTCTGAACTCGATGGTTATAAGATCTTATTGAAACTCCAGTATTTCACCCGCACGGTACGACACTTTGTTGATGATTGTCCTTGTATGTTGTTGATACTCCCCATCAGCCGTTAAATTTTGTTCGTCTATCGTACTTTTCTAGCCAGAGGTTTTCCCTGATGTTTTTCCCTACTGTCTAAGTCATCAGGTTTGCAGCTCGGGGAGGACAGATAATTCGGAATTTCCCAAAGGAAGGAGAGGTGCCGTCCGAGCCATAAAGGGACGGTCACTCAAAATGCCGAATAGATTCATTTAAATAATTATGAGAAACAAGTAAGTTTTGTAAGCACAAGTTTTCAAATGTTATAGTTTGAATCTGTTCTTATAATTTTAAAAAGACCTTACAGCCAGGATCTCTAAAAAATTCGATGAAAATTCTCATGAGACATCAATTGAAACAATTAAACGCAACAGAGAATGGGTATAATCATATAATTCCTCCCCATTTCAAAATTCATTCATATACATCGATTTTTGTTTTCATATTTGTTTTATGTGTGAAGAATATGTATTTATTGGCATCAAAATATTTTCTGTTTCAATTCCTGGTCATTTTAGATCGAAACTTCCAAATATCGTTGATTAAAAATTTTTTAATTTTTAAAATGAAAGGCACTAGTTATAGGACAAAAAGTTGTTTCAATTATTTGAACATTCTGCTTCATTCCTACAATAACATATTTTATTTTAAATGAAAACAAGAAACAATACTATTGTGTATAAGTTTAACGGAGTGACACAGGTGATTTGTAGCTAACACTGTAGCTAACATAGTTTCTGCAATATACCCTTTAATCGAATAGAAACAAGGGGATTTTAGAAATTTCTATTAACCGACAGTATTGTCAACAAGTTTTAACAATGACTGAAGGTTGCAAAATTAAATATAAAATGATTTATTAATAGCATATGCAGTGTTAAATTTGTAAATAAGCAGTTTATCTTTTAAGAATAACAAAGACACCAGAAAATAAAAATAAAGAATATTCTAATTATATTGCAAACTAACGAATAATGTAAAGAATTTATTTTTGTTATCTATATCACAGATTTTAGGTAAAATATTAATTTACTTATTATTAGGAGATTGAATTTGAAATATAATTATAATTTATAAGGGACACCTTTAAACTAGCAGATATTTGGTAGCAGTTCTCTAGCCTTTGTACAATATAATACAGTTCAGTTTAATTGAGTTTAATACCTTTGACCAGCCAGTTTCCAATTTCATTTATGGCATAATCTCCTGACAATTTCATACCCTTCGAAAGAAACACGATTTTCTATTATTGTTTTACAATCGCGGAATATGATCAGTGTTTCAATTAAGCTCCACTGTTTTAATTTCCCGTCTACGCACGATGTGGGTACACCGTTTTTTTGTTGTTTTTAGATACAAGTGACGAGAAATTATGAAATGATATTTTAAATTTAAACTGATTTCATTCATTGATTTATTGTAGCGACAATGGTAACTTGTTTAAATAAAGATTTTATAAATAAAATATTTAAGGTCTAAAATAATAAATTAACACATGTGAAAACATTAAAGCTGTTACCCTTATTCATGGTCTTGTTGGAACGTGTTTAACGAGCGTAACGTAGGCGTGAAAACGAAAACGTTGAGACTCTTGTGGCGTAAAAAGACTGAATTCCTCATAAAAATACAAGAAACGAATACAAGAAACGTGCACATAGTTTATTCTCGACCTTGGATACATAGAACCAAAAAAAAAAAAAAGAAAAAAAAAATGGGTTTTCTGAAACTTTCGTTTCTCGTGATGAGTACTTTATGATGCAATAGAAAATTTTGTCTGAAAATTATACTCAAGATCAATTTCATGATCCATTTTCTCTAACAGATCTCCATCTTCCACAGCTATAACAAATAATTTTTTCACACTCTATACATTTAACATCGATTATAATTCTGATAATTGAAACACCGAACATCAATGTGTTTATTCACTACGCTAACACAGATAACAATTAACAACTTTGACAACTTCCTGGACACCCTGGGCAATAGATTCATAGCTGGATTCCTCGGCTGATCTCTCCTCTGATCATTCCCCCGTGATAGTAACATAAATGTCCCCTCCTATTGAACCCTTCACTTGTGCAGAGATCATAGAAGCAATCAGTCGCCTAAACCCCAAGAAAGCAGCAGGTCACCACCTAATAGGAAATAAAGCAATCAAGTAACTTCCGATAAAAGGGATTGCACTGGAAAAAAACAAGAGATTAAGAAAAAATTCTGAAAGAGACACAAATCAGTAGTATTATTTTATATTACGTTGCGAATTACTTTTCAAAGTAATTCGCAAGTAAGTAATTTCAAAGTATTTCAAAATATAGAATAAAAAAAATTAAAATATTACAATTACCATCAATAAGCTCAGCGTCCACATATGACTATGTGACACATAGTGATTGACGCTTCCAGATATGGGACTATGGTTCTGAAGTGAACCATTTCTGGGTGAGTCATCGACGGTAGTGACATTAAATTCGATCGGATCTTCTGTGGGGTTTAGGCATTCGATGTTGCAACATCTGCGTTCATACCGGAACTTCTTGCACTTCTGTAATAAAAAGAAATCGATTAATTGTACGGATCAATCGTCACTAGACTATTTGAAAATTCAGGTTATTCAAAGAATGAAAGAAGAAGGAATTGCTCCAATTCCACCATTGCTTTAGCAAAACTAGTATTTGAGAACCATTAGTCAAATATATTATAACACTAATACTAATACTAACGGTTTCACCGTCGAAAAGTGGATCTTTCTAGCATGTCTACGCAAATGAAGGTTGGAGGGGGGAGGGGGAGGGGGGAACTGTACATGCGCCAAACACCTTTACGTTCGTAATTTTTCACACAAATTTACAACTGTAGGGAAAAAATTATCTCTGATGTTTCAGATGTTAGAAATTGACAATATCGCATAACGGAATGCTGTGTTCTAGATATTCTATTTTTGTTACGAAAGTGGTACAAACGAAGTCCACTTAAGAATAGTACAACAAAATCGGTTGACGTTAGGTTATCATGCAGATATCGCGGCTTTTGCTTTGGAAAGCACGCAACTGCCAGTCTCGTCGTCCCTTGTAAACGAGAGAAAGATATTGTAATTGGTCGGGATTAACATAAAACTCGTCGCATGCGATCAGATGGCCTGAATGTTTAAAAAACGAGAGTAGAGTGCGTGCTACGTGGTTCTAACAGTTTAGGCGGAAACTAATTATTGTAACCGGAGCCGAGATATGTAGCGATATTACTTTCCTCGACAAAGCGTATAAGGTGAGGAAAGAATCGCGATAAGGTAGAACAAGAGACAGGAATTCTTTACGTAAAGCAGATCTGTCAACTAGATAGAGATCCTACAGCTATAACTACAGTGAATCCGTACTCTGGCGAATTGTCGTTTCACAAATAAAGCTTCTGAAAAACGGAATTCATAGAATATAACTGCTGTTGTAAGAATCTATATATCTGATTTTGCTGCCGTATTTGTCAGAACGTTTGTTTATCAAAAAAACGCATCCTCTGTAATCTTCTGTAGTTTAACAAGGCACAGTTAATAAAAGAGATAGAGCGTTAAACGGTGACGATTTAATCACAGTTAAATAGATATTGGTCTCTTTAGTTAAAATGCCCTATGATTTATTTGCATCATTTTTTTTCCATGCAATTTAAAATATTTAAATAAACAATATTTACCAAATATTCAAATATTTAAAGAAACAGTAGTCCATACAATATAATTTTATTTGATGGTTATTTGATATTTAATATTTTGGTTTACATACAAAATTGAAATTATACTTTGCTTGAGGACAAAAATTCTAATTGCATTCCTAACATATACCAATAATTATTGATCGAAATAGAAAGAACTGCAGGACTAGGAAGATTACTTAGCATCTTATATAGCCTGGCAAGGCTCGAACGTTTTATCTTCCTGTAGATTTTCTTTGCTTTTAGACTTTCCTTCCATTTCTCTGAATTGGTATCTTCTGTACACTATTTATAAAAGAAGAATAAATTACATGTTACATCCAAGTTACCAATCCAAATAATTTTAAGTAAGAAAAGAGATCTAATGCAGCAGTTTCCACTTAAATATAGATCCGACGATTATTTACGAACAAATAGTATAAATCTTTTAGCAATATGAAATTCGCAATATTTATTCAAATATTTATATTTATAGTACGCCATTAGCAAAGAAGACATGTTTGCGTGCGTTATCGATTTTACGCTTTTGCCACGCAAACATGGAAATTGCGATTCGAAATTGAATTTGCACTGGAAACGGTTGACGTTACGACATCAATAACATATTTCAAAAACACTGACGATATCATACGGAATCAGAGAGATTCTATGAGAAGTTAAACGCATAATCATCCTATTGTAAATAACAGGAACAGAAAGTACACAAGGAATAATACAGAATCATCCTATCATCCTATCCTATTATACAGGATTGCTTTGATTCGAGCTCAAACATAGGGAAATCTGAAAGAATTTTTCGCAGAATTTCCTTCCCCTTTGAATTAGCTTTTATACAGAACGACTTTAACCTTTTCAAGGAAATACCTATAGAGTGTGACGATCTATGATTTTAAATAGAGAGGTATATCTGAAAAGAGGTGGATGTAAAACGTAGCATATAAAACGTAGATCAAATCTTTATTCAAGGATTTTTTCTCTTCGCAGAGAATCAGGTTTTCAAGAACGATCGAATATGTATGCACTTGATTTACACGTGAAGTTGTCATTAAAAATATTGTTGCGTTTAAAAAGATAAATATTCATTTAAATTTAATGAAATTGTTAGTCCAATTGTTTTAAGCTTAAAGATATGTAGGTGTCACATTTATATATTGAAAACCTGGGAGCGGCATTAATTAACAAACCTAGTCACGCGCACACGTACTTTAAAACCATGCTTGAAAATCGATATTCCCTGAAACAATGCATCGTTCTGCGCTTCCAATTTATTTTCGCACGAAGAATCAGTCCATTCATCGTTGCCGTCACCATCGCTACTGTAATCTATATTACTCGAATAAATTCTATATCTTGATTGGAAAATCGCATATTTTAACGAACTTTCTGTGTTTTTTTTTTTTTTTTTCTATGATTTTAATTGGCAATTTCCGAAATTGAACTATAGCTTGAGAATAAACCGATAATATTTGAGGGTATATATACATACATCATGTTTTTGATGGGTTTTGTAGTAAAATAATTGTAGAAAAAGCAAACTTTTTAAGAAAAAATTACCATATTCGAGTAATAAATTATAGAAAATTACCAATGTAATTCAGCTAATTAGTGCCCCAGTTAATTTCGATGTTCACTACCACGCCACTTAAGAAGTGGTTTCGTGTCCGAGCGGATTTCCCCCACGTAAAGAAAAAAAGAAAAAGAAAAAGGAAAAAAAAAGAAAAAGAGAAAGGAAGAAAAAGAAAAAGAAAAAGGAAAAAAAAAGAAAAAGAGAAAGAAAAAGAAAACGAAAAAGAAAAAAAAAGTTAATTTGGATGTTATAAAATGTTATATAACCAAGAACTTATCTTCTACTTGGTAGTCGCATAAGAGAAGACCGAGCCATTGAATCGCTCAAATAGATTAGCTGATTCGCTTAACGTAATTTTACTTCCGATGACGTAAACAAGAGCAGAAAGTACACAAGTAATAATACAGAAATGTCAAATGTACAGAAGAATAAATTTCGTTAAATCATTAGCACGTAACATTTCCTTATAATTCCATTTGTGTATAGCAAAATAGCTTGTGTGCTTTCATGAATTATAATTGATATTTAGAAGCTTTCATGTAGGTAGATATATAACTCGTGTTAATTAGTAATTTAACAATACATCATGACAACATATCATTTTCGTTTCTTCGTTTATCTCGTTATGCGCGTAAACGAATGTGTAAATAAAGACATATAATCAACGATAACATGTAGTGGCAAACATGATAATTATCGACAAAGGAGAATATTGGTGAAATGATTGTGGGTGATTTCACTCGGTGTATCGGTACATAAACTTTGATAGACATTGCCGGTGGATTCGCTGTCGGTGAAATCGTGTCGATGAAATAATTGTCAGTGATTTAAAGATAACCCAATTTATTGATCTCCCCTTCATAGAGTTGTACGTCTCTCTATAAAACATATTCTACCTGGAAGGGCTGAAACATTTAGCTTAGTCACACTAAACTGGACTGGACTGCAAGTAAGAAGATTGAAATGCAAAATTCACGTGTGAGCGCAACGATTTAGATGGAAAGTTCGATAAGGCGATTATGTATATTAACCCGAAAGAAAGCTCATGGCTTTGCAACGCGTTACACGCAACACGGAATTTCCCTCGCTGAAATAATCCTATTACAACGATACGATTTTCCTTAACAGATCTCGCAATGTAATTCTCCCTCTACAACTTTTTATTAGGTTTGAAACACGAGAGTTTCGAAGCTCTGCAAAGTCTCGCGAATCTAGAAGTCGAGTTTCAACGTATTTTCGCTTCTTATTTTATAGCTGTTAATAGTTATTATCTCACTCTGCACGTACATCAAACGAGTACTTATGTAAATCCAAAGGAAACGGAAACAACCGAGAATAATTGAGGATAATTCGAATACGTACCGATTAGTAAAGTGTTTGGCAAAGAAAAAAAAAGGAAAATTGTATCGGAGAAATAGGGGAAAAACGGTGGCGTACATCAAGCAATCTTTATGGCTGTAATACATTTATTATTCATTTATGTTCATTTTCTATCGCGTAACAGACGTTGAAATAACGAGCATATAAATCTTGTATCGCTCGACCTGACTTTTCCCGATGGAAAAATATTCACCAGCCTGGGATCGTGCATCGCTAATTACTCCGTTCTACTTTTCGAACGCGTTTCCATCCATACAGGAAAGCAAGAAGGCAAACCCTATCGCACAGTCATGAAGAGATGCAAAAGCAAGAAACCAACCAACGACATGCCGATCGACATGGTGGAAGCAGTCCTACAGAGGCTATTCACCATGGGACACGGACCCTCCCATTACGAGGGCCGCGAAGAGGCAGAGACCGAAGAAGAAGGAGACATCAGCTTCAGCGTCGTCATCGGCGAAGGCGATGTCGTCGATGCCGCCGGAAGAATGAACACCAAGAAGGCTGCAGGAGTCGATGGAAGACTCCTGGACTGCTGGAAGCAGGAGCTGGAAGCAAGCTGGAACCAGACTGCTGGAAGACGGCCAGAGTAATACTGCTAAGGAAGCCGGGAAAGGATCCCAGTCTCCCTAACGCGTACCGGCCGATAAGCATACTCCCAGCCATGAGCAAGATCTGGGAAAAATGCTTTAAGAAGATCATCGAGAGATGCATCGGAACGGACCCGTTCCATCGGAGGCAGTATGGGTTCAGAAAGAAGAATTAGCTTAGCGAATACCGATAAGAACAGGAAGAAGCTGAAACGGGCACAACGAACGGCCCTGTGCATAACAACGACGGCATATCGTACCGTCTCCCACGCGGCACTTTGCGTGTTGACCGGAAATCTCCCGATCTACATAAAGATAAAGATGCTCGGAGAGACTTACGAGTGGAACAAGATCCATAAGACCAAGATCGGCGCGGATGACGGCAACGAGCTGAAGGGGGAACTGGAGGCGCAAGGAAATTAATACCGAGTGCGCTGCTATTTACCAAAAAGAAGATGGACATCGATCATCACAGCATGCAGCTGTTAACCGGGCATGGGAGTGTGGCGGCACTCGACACTAACTAGTGTCGGACGACGGCAGCGACATCTACAGCCCCCAGTGACAATTACAGCGGACCAGGCCCAACTACCACAGCTATCACGCACGTCCAATAAATATATAACGCACACACGGCCACCTCTACAGGAGTTTCGGTGTCTATAGAAAGAGGATTGGCAAGAGCAGCGACAGCAACTGTCTCGACTGTGGAGACCCTAACGACGATGCAGAGCACGCCCTCTTCACGTGCCCGAGGTGAACGGACAGAAGGATTGAGCTGGAGAACGCTCTTGGCGAGAAGATAGACGTGGACAATCTGATCGCCACGGTGACCGCCAAGAACGAGAGCTGGGATAAATTCAGGCAATTTCGCAAGACCGTCATGTCTCACAGGAGGGTGACAGCGAAGGCCTTGAAGGAGGCAAGGAGGAGAACGAGAGCAACAACAACTACGCGGAGCAGTGAAGGCAGAGATACAAGACAACAAAGAACCACAGAAGGAGATCAGCCCAGTATTCTGAACTAGCTGAGAAGATGACGAGAGCAATACTGAATATACAGAATAGCTGCCCGACGAAGAAGATACAACGGGGCATGAAAGGACAACCCTGATGACTGCCGACAGGTTTTACCGGGGTTGTCTGTCCTCAAAGCAAAGGAAAAAGGAGGAGGGGTTTTTAGTGGGTATGGCAACAACATCCGCCCGAGTCCCACATAACCCAGTGATGCGGATCACTGGGTATGCGTAACAGCATTTTCCCCTCCTCACGCAAAAAAAAAAAAAAAGAAAAAAAACTATACACTCTATCAATTTTAAGTTGATAATTTCGTTATTATATAATTTTTCTTAGTCTAAACTGAATCCAGGAAGAAGAACTTTCATCCAATTACATACTTCATTAATTCATGAATTGTATTCGTTACCGTACGTACAAAAAGAAAGTTGACTGATATAAAAATTCAAAGGATAGAACTTCTAAGCTCGCGATTGGAAACAGATTCAGTTCAATGGTTTAATTTGCCATTTAATTGAATTCTCTGGCAATTTCAGCGAACTGTGGGCTTTAAAAGTGTCCCGCATTCAAACGCAAGACTTCTCCTCCACCTTTCTCTTTCTTTCAATTCCAACCTCAAGTAATTGACCTATTAATTCGACGATATATTTACATGCTCGCAAGGGATTCAAACAACTTCGTTGCGTTAAATTCGCAATTATAACCAACAGGAATGTCTCAATCAATGTGCAGCTCGAAACAAATAATAGATAATTAACTTTTCAATATAACGATTGATATGTTTGATGAAGAAAAATGTATGAATTTTTAAAAACGTCTCCTAGTACATTTAGCATTTTTATAGTAAAAACTTAGAACACACACGCACACATATACTATTCCATGAAATGATTTACACAGCTATGAGTCTAATCCTATCATATTATAAAGGGATGAACGAACTTTTCCTAATAAATATAACTTTATACAAAATCTTGTTTAAAAAAATTAGTTTTTTATTCTCACTAAATTAATTTAATATCAGAATATATAATTTTAGTCGTTATCAAAATTTTATGTCAAATGCGTTCATAGATATATATATAAATAAATGTCTAATCCTATGTATTTATTTCAACTGAAATCTTAACTTAAATATTTATTAACAATATTCTGACGAATATGCAATGAAAGATAAAAACAAGTTTATTTTTCCTATAGAATGTCTCATGCTTCTTACTCATTTTATGTTTCTCGTTGTCAGTGCGTAACTACTTATCAGCCGCATGAATGCTAAGTTTTACTACTGAGAAACGAAGAGACATATAGATGCAAATATACGCTATCTCGCGTGAAAAAACATCAGATACATTAACCAGAAGGAATATCCGATACATATAAAATTCATAGCGTAGTTATTTATACATACGGAATATTTCTTTCTGTATGAAATATTCTTTCTTCTGAATTCTTATTATAAATGTATGTCCATTTCCTACCTTAAAATGTCTCTCCTTTGAAAAACTCCATTTAAATATAACGATCAACAAAATATTACCAATAAAAATATTGAAACGAGATGCTGAAAGAACCTTTTAATGAAGTACAAATGATTATTTCAACTTTAATTCTGTTAAATTTGAATTGAATCATTTATAAACCGAACAGGTGTATAAAATTTTATTGCGTAAAAATCGTGAAGCTGAAAATTAGGAACGAATAACGAATGAGTAACCTAGTTTCATTAAAAGGTACGTGTACGCCGATCCGTGTAACAACTTCGACACTCCAATTATTATAAAGCATGTATCCTTCAGAGATTTTTTGCGCGAACGCAAGATACCTTTTACACGTGCAACTGAATAAGTGGAACGTGATTTTCGATATTTCTTCTTGTAGAACTTGTAACAACGTAACTGTTTCACGAATATTTTCCCTGACACTTTTACAACGATGCGTAGAAATCTCCTTTTATAATTAATAATTTCAGCATTTCTCTGAACAGTTTCGTTGCGATTAAAAAATATACAAAGCTTACGACGTGCTTGTTTAAAAATATTTATATGGAACAAGATTTCGAATTTGTCGCATCAATCGCGATCTCAGCAGGTGTAAATTAATTCGTTCTAATGAACGAATAAATTAAACGACTCGTGACAAAAATTATCCCTGTCCATGTTTGTCTTTCTAAAACTAATTCAAGGCGAGTTAAATGAATCGCTGTGTACCCTATTCGCGCAGCATGTGTTTTAACGACCAGCATGCAAGCGTTAACGGTGTACTTTAGTTTCTCATGGTTGTGTTAAGCTGGTTGCTCTTAGAATGAGCATATACTTACCGCAGGAATTGAACAGCGGAGACGCCCGCAAGATGTTGACTTCGAATTGTAACATATGCAGTGTATGCAAATCCAAGGTCCCGGCACATACATCTGTCCATGTAAGACAGATCGTCCTTCGAAATCAGTACAGTTTCCTCCTAAATGCACTGAAAACGATTACCAGCGTCAATATCTTTGTCACTCGACAATCGTACGCGCAGTTACGCTAACCGTTTTAACGCCACGCAGCGTGATCACTCTATTCGCGTACCGTGGTAAATTGTGCCACGATGTATGGTCACGATCATTAATTCGCAACGCGCTCAAGCGTGCTCGTCGCGAGTCATATCAGAGTTTCCTCTCGTAATTACTCGTTTTTCAAATAATCATAAACCAAATAAAAAAAAAAACCAATATAAAAAATTACCTCTTGAATCGGAAAACCAAATCCTGCATTATAGAATGTTATCACACAAACGAAACGCAGAGCATAAATATTTCGCAAACTTTTGAGTGTTTGTTGTAACGCTTCCAGTATAACCGATGAAATGAAGCGCGAGCACGTCGAACGGTATATTTCGATGAAAAAACAGGATGAAAAAGGGCAGCGCGATCGCGTCGATCGGTACTACTCGCAAATAAATAAACGAAGCGCTATCGCGCTGCACAGCACAAACCGATACGGAGTCTTGAAACATCCGACACTAAAACGGTTAATAACATTACGAAAACGACCGTACCAGGAAATTTTTGTTCAACGGATCCGCATTGCGGCTATCACGATGCTCCTTCGTTGCATCGATGCTTCATCGATGAGATTAAAGCACCGTTGAAATAGGTTATTCGATTTCTTACATGGGCAAAAAGTTTTTATATCGTGTTTGCTGTTTTACTTCGCAAGTGTGCTTTACAGTATACGTTAGAACTCCAAGTCGAGCTATCCGAGTTAAAGTCTCTTGAAACTTAAAACGGCACTTAAAGGATATAGGTATAATAGAAGGTTCGTTTAAAATTCAAAAGTGTATATACGTACATATACATTTGAATAAAAATAGCGGATAATCTCAAGTAAAAAAGTAGGTTCGTGTTAGTAAAATGGTTTCAAAATACTTGTCAAAAGTCAAACGACTTGACTAATTAAGAATGGATGTAAGAGATTGAAAGCAAAGGGCATCTAAGAGTATCAATTAAGTAACAAACTCACGGTGACAAAGAGGTTTTCACTCGCTCGAATTCAAATAAATCGGTTAATTTGAGCGAAACTTTAGGTGCACGAGAAGCGACACGCGTCCTCAAGGACTACGAAGGTTCTACTCGAACGAATGAAAACTTTTCTCTGGCCCGGTGTGTATACACAAGACGTGCGAATTTAAAGTGCAGATTGTATTAATTGAAATAATTGGTTGGTTTGATCAAATTAATCGTTTTAAGCTGAAATGACGAAGGTCATCCAAGTAATTGATGTCCACTGTAATTATTTGTTAATCGCGCGTGGAATCGGAACGATTCGACCTCGTTCCAACGCGAATCGTTACTAAGGCAGAGACGGCAATTAATAATTGTCGCGTCATTTGTTCGATCGTGTTCACAAATTCAAATACGGCTGAGTGGCGAAAACCATTTATAACACGTCCCGTACCGCGTAGGTCGTATACATATCTCAGGATGAATTTTTCGTACTTCGCCGCATATATTCTCCATGTCAGACATACCATAAAATATTTCGTGCAATCGCGTATTCCTGTCTAATGTCAGGAATTCTCTTTCCATAGGTCTGCGTTTTCCATATTATCTATTTTGCTTATCAGTAAACATTCTTACAATTTGTGATTAATACTGTACGTACAAGAACGTTAAGTTTTTGACGTTGTAATATTTCACATGAAATAATAATGGCTGTATATCGACTAACTTATTAATTAATTAAATTCGTGTATATCAAGTTTCCTATCATTTAATACTTTCGTGTAACTACAGAGATTTGATACTATGAAATGAAATATAAAACTTGGTAAAAAAACGCGCTTCGTTAGGAAATGAGGGTAATGATGCAAATATTTTTTGTAGCCATTATATAGAATTTCGATGGTATAATTAATCAGTATCAACTTACCAGCCCCTGACGGGAAGAAAGTGACGAAAATAACCTGCAAGCAGATGAGAATTGCAAGTATTTTCGAGTACAGGTCCTTCATGGTTGTAAAAGATCAGGGGATGTTGTCGCTCTAGAATAGGCGAAAATCAGCTGTTTCAATAACTGCTTTGTGGGCACTGGAGTGCGTAGACCAGAAATATCTGCGACAAAAATCAGAATACATTTGTTTTCACATGATTCGATCAATTTTGTGTAGGACTAAGCTGATTGAACCTAACACGGGATAATTGTCCAACTTACGACCTTAACAAGCCCGCTTGATTCTCTATAAGTGCTTGAAATTGATGCTTGTATTCTTTCCAGATTAACAAGCTTTGCCCCCCCCCCCAACCCCCTCCCTCTCTATTTCCTTAGATCGAGTTAGACTGCCACAACATATTATCTTTCTTCTTTTCTTTTCTTTTTTTTCGATCTTTTAAAGCCTTAAATCGCTGGTTATTATAGTGTATACATTCAATTACTCTGTAAGTCGTAAGTACATGTTTTACGTTATTTTTTATTTTCCAGCTAAATTCCACAAAAACAAGAAATATACTTCCAACGTGTTTTCACGTGTCTCTAGCAAAGATCTGAAAAACAAGTTGCGGCGCAATTTAAAACGACAAATAGCACCGTGTGTCTCGTTGTGGCAACGCACGCTTCGTCAGCTTTTTAAAAGCGCTCTCTGTCTGCTTTTTTCTCTCTTCACCGCCTATTCGTTTTTTCTTAACGAGTGAAACCGTTTTTACGAGGACGGGAGCACAGAAATGACGTACTGGCAATTCTGTTTCGTGATGACACAAGCAGCCCGGTTTCAGTGAATTAAACCTGGCCCCAAGCTTCCAATTATCTCTCCCTTCCTTTCCTTTATTTTTCCCTTCTATATCGAGTTTCAGGTTTTCTAAATTTCCATTACAATCAACTATGGCTTTTCTCTATTTTATATGTTAGCCGATGATTCATGGCAAAAACGTCGGCTGTAAAAATATTTGGAGTTGCAACAGCAACAAGTGTGTTTTCTCAAACAGAAAATATTGGAAGCGTACTCGTTGGCAAAACAGTTCACGGATAGTTCGTCCTCTGCTTGTTATTTGTTTCAATACCGTTAGCAAATAAATTCATGAAACATAGTGGTGTCGCATAAATTGAAAATAAAAGCTTTGCGTATACTTGGCAGTTGAACTTTGGCTATTATACGTATGTTATATATGTAGTATCGTGGACAAAAGGCCTAAGATATCTGCCGAACCATAAACAATGCCGCGAGAGCCGCGGCATCGTCGGGTACATCAATGTGTCGTCGGTTCTTTTTAAGTGGATAGTTTCGTGGAAAGGGCCTGCGTGACTCTGGCCACGGGCGTTTCGGGACACGTGTCCGATAGGACGGGAAAAGACAAAGAGACGCTAAAGGCAGTGTTAGTTGAGAAGCCGGAGAAGACGGATGCAAAAGGTGTGCAGAGTGTGACTTGAGAAGCGAGAGCGAGCGAGTGTAGAAGCGGAAGAGTGTGAATCGGGAAGTCGGAAGCCGTCTATGAGAATAAGACGTACGACAGCATCGTAATCATTTCGTTGCTTCGAACATTATTTATTAAATCAAAACATCATTACTTGTCCTTTCCTCTAAGACCCATTAAGATACTACATATATATATATATATATATATAGAAGATTGCTTAGAATTTGGAGCTTAATAACATATGTCAAAATCATTGACATTAAAGAAGGTGAACCTTACTTACGAAATTTTCCTTCCGTCAAATGATACATAAAAATTGAAAAAAATAATATACATAGTTTTGACTTTCTTCCGCATTATAATTTGAATCACTCGATTTATTCGACTAAAGATAATCAAGCAATAACCTCACTTTACACGTATTCTCATCACGTGAAATAGATCACATCAGGGATTTTCAAAAGTCGATGGAATATTAATGGCGATTAATTATTTATGGATGTATTCTGCACGGTTAAAGCAATCGCCTAGTGAATTATCGAGTTCCAGGAATATGAGCGGTAAACAGGATTGCAGCTATAAATGACTCTCTAACGTGTATATTAGAGATGAATTTGATCATTTATCCTCATAATATGAAATACGCTTTCAAGTGGAAATCATAATTAACAATTTCTGGCAGCGAAAAGTAAATAAATCGATACGTTTAAATCAATATTAGAATTTCTTAATATTTTTATCAAATATTTTTATCAAATATTTTAACATCGTAGAAGTGTCGTTGGAGAGAAATATTAGGTTGTTCCAAAAGTTTCTTTCGGTTTATAAAGAAATGATAGATGTACGATATTTTTTGCATTATATTATTTTATTCAATTATGTGCGATCCACCTTTCTCCAATTTAATATAAAATAACATAAAACAAAAAATGCTGTGTATCTATCATTTCTCTATAAAACGAAAGAAAATTTTGCGAAAATATAATAGAAATTTAGCTTTAACACAATATAAAAATGGATTGTTATGCCCCTAGGAGATAAGAACAATATGATTAATATTAATATGAATACGTTAACGTAACGAAAAGCAGCTTTTGCAGAAGGCTATAACCTGAAAATGTTTACTAAAGAATGATAACATGAATTTTCTTAAGTACCCCATTTGATACTTAATCTGCTTTGTAAATACTGTACGTCCTAACTTTGAAAGAATGCAATTTTAGCCAGAATGTTTCAAATTACCTAGCCGTATTGTTTCCTTGTAATGTAATTTATATTTACATTATCTCGCGTAATTC
>NW_026109432.1:0-38552 GCF_024516045.1 Bombus affinis | reverse complement strand
GGAAGGAGAGGTACCGTCCGAGCCATAAAGGGACGGTCACTCAAAATGCCGAATAGATTCATTTAAATAATTATGAGAAACAAGTAAGTTTTGTAACCACAAGTTTTCAAATGTTATAATTTGAATCTGTTCTTATAATTTTAAAAAGACCTTACAGCCAGGATCTCTAAAAAATTCGATGAAAATTCTCATGAGACATCAATTGAAACAATTAAACGCAACAGAGAATGGGTATAATCATATAATTCCTCCCCATTTCAAAATTCATTCATATACATCGATTTTTGTTTTCATATTTGTTTCATGTGTGAAGAATACGTATTTATTGGCATCAAAATATTTTCTGTTTCAATTCCTGGTCATTTTAGATCGAAACTTCCAAATATCGTTGATTAAAAATTTTTTAATTTTTAAAATGAAAGCCACTAATTATAGGACAAAAAGTTGTTTCAATTATTTGAACATTCTGCTTCATTCCTACAATAACATATTTTATTTTAAATGAAAACAAGAAACAATACTATTGTGTATAAGTTTAATGGAGTGACAAAGGTGATTTGTAGCTAACACTGTAGCTAACATAGTTTCTGCAATATACCCTTTAATCGAGTAGAAACAAGGGGATTTTAGAAATTTCTATTAACCGACAGTATTGTCAACAACAAGTTTTAACAATGACTGAAGGTTGCAGAATTAAATATAAAATGATTTATCAATAGCATATGCAGTGTTACATTTGTAAATAAGCAGTTTATCTTTTAAGAATAACAAAGACACAAGAAAATAAAGATAATATTCAAATTATATTGCAAACTAACGAATAATGTAAAGAATTTATTTTTGTTATCTATATCACAGATTTTAGGTAAAATATTAATTTACTTATTACTAGGAGATTGAATTTGAAATATAATTATAATTTATAATTATAATGGACACCTTTAAACTAGCAGATATTTGGTAGCAGTTCTCTAGCCTTTGTACAATATAACACAGTTCAGTTTAATTGAGTTTAATCCCTTTGACCAGCCAGTTTCCAATTTCATTTATGGCATAATCTCCTGACAATTTCATACCCTTCGAAAGAAACACGATTTTCTATTATTGTTTTACAATCGCGGAATATGATCAGTGTTTCAATTAAGCTCCACTGTTTTAATTTCCCGTCTACGCACGATGTGGGTACACCGTTTTCTTGTTGTTTTTAGATACAAGTGACGAGAAATTATGAAATGATATTTTAAATTTAAACTGATTTCGTTCATTGATTTATTGTAGCGACAATGGTAACTTGTTTGAATAAAGATTTTATAAATAAAATATTTAAGGTCTAAAATAATAAATTAACACATGTGAAAACATTAAAGCTGTTATCCTTATTCATGGTCTTGTTGCAACGTGTTTAACGAGCGTAACGTAGGCGTGAAAACGAAAACGTTGAGACTCTTGTGGCGTAAAAAGACTGAATTCCTCATAAAAATACAAGAAACGAATACAAGAAACGTGCAGAGACCTAAACGGACGTGCGAAACAGTGCTCCAGTGAAAGTGCGGCAAGAGGGAAGAGAAAGGGACAAAGTTAACGCCAAAAATAGACAAAACGTGGAATCATGCAGATTCCACCAATAAAAATAATTAACTCCGGTGAAACATTTTTCATAAATAAAGCTACAGACTCTACATATGTAGAGAAAAATGATGATATTATGGAAACAACATAATCCGACGGGGAGCAAAACATACCAATACACCAGGAAGAAAGCTGGACGGTGGCAACCTCCAGCAAAAAACGGAAGGTAACCCCGCTCGCAAGCGCGAGGAAAATTGATACATATGAAAAAAAACAATGGCTACAAGACATCAAGTTACACAATCCATTCAGCGCACTGCCAGAAGAGGCAGCAACGGACCCAACGGAAAGTCCGACAAACCGTATTCCCAAACCACCACCGATATACATAGACGCGAAAATAATTGACCCCCTCATCGAACTACTAAACAACACCGCAGGGAAAGACAACTATATCATCAAACAGATAAAAATAGACCAGGTGAAAGTGCAAACCAACACCCCAGAAATATTCAGAAAAATTACAAGATCACTAAAGGAAAAAAACGCAGCATATCACACTTTTCAACTCAAAACCGACAATAGCTACAAAGCAGTAATCAGGGGACTACACCCAAAAACAAATACCGGAAAAATAAGTGAAGAACTGGCAAAAATCGGACACCAGGTAAGGTCAATTAATAACATCAACAAATACGATACCAAACAACCGTTACCGCTATTCCTAGTTGAACTAGAACCTAAAAACAACAACAAAGAAATATACGATATAGAAAAATTACTAAACACAATAGTAAAAGTGGAGCCACCTAGACATAAAAAAGAAATCCCACAATGCATAAGGTGCCAACAATATGGACACACTAAAAACTATTGCAATAGAACCCCGGCATGCGTTAAATGCGCAAAAAATCATCTTACGATACACTGTCCATCCACGGGAAATATAGAGGAGGTGAAATGCTACAACTGCAACGGAAAACACCCAGCCAGTTACAAAGGTTGCGAAGCTAGGAAACAACTACAACGCAAACTGTTCCCGCCCCTACGAAGCAGGACAATCACTAACACACAAGCCCAACAGGACAGCATAAAACCTGAAATAATACCAAATACAAAGCAAGCAACAAACACCAAACCTAACAGCACCAACACCATTAGTGGTCTAAGCTACGCTCAAGTAACCAGCCAATCAACACATACACACAACCAATACCACAGCAATAGTAACAATGACACTGCAGAAATCAAAGAACTGCTCAAACAATCCATAAAGAACACCGAAATGCTAACCAGAATGATAAGCGAACAAAACGCAGTACTCAGACAGCAAACCCAACAAATCACAGTCATGCTACAACTAATTACAAACGTGCTAAGCAAAAAATAAAAACGGACACTCTAAAAATAGCAGCCTGGAACTCAAACGGCCTACAACAACGGGCCCTTGAAATTAAAACATTCATATACAGTAACAATATAGACATACTACTTGTCTCAGAAACACACTTCACTACAAAAAGCTACTTGAAAATACCATACTACACCATATATGATACCAAACACCCCTCAGGAAAAGCTCACGGAGGGATAGCAGTGATAATCAGAAACGATATCAAACATTATCTACACAGCCAAGTTAACAAAGAATATTTACAAGCAACCACTGTTACAGTTCAAACTAGCAGCAACTACTTCCAGTTGTCAGCAGTATATGTGCCTCCGCGACACAAAATAACAACACAAATGTGGGAAGAATACTTGCAGGACCTAGGGGACAAGTACATCGCAGCGGGAGACTACAACTCCAAGCACACGCTATGGGGGTCAAGAAACATTACACCTCGAGGCAGAACACTGGAAAAATACATTAGAAATAATAACCTCAATATATTATCCACAGGGACACCGACACATTGGCCGACTGACCTGAACAAAAAACCAGATCTTCTGGACTTTGCAGTTACAAGGGGACTAAACACAAATAAACTAAAAATAACACCCAACCTCGAGCTCAGCTCCGATCATACACCCATAATAATTGAATACAGAAACAAACCAATACACTATAGCAAACCAGAAACACTATGCAATAAAACCACCAAATGGCAAACTTTCAAAGAAATAATAGAAAGCAAAATAAACTGCAATATCCCGTTGAAAACTCCTGAACACATAGAACAGGCAGTAGCAACACTGACAGCAACTATTCAAGAAGCAGCAAGGACAACAACTACACCCGAAACAACCAGCAGACAAACAATAACAATCCCGCAAGAAATACTCGACAAAATCAGAGAAAAAAGAATAGCAAAAGCAAAATGGCAAAAATACAGAACCCGAGAAAACAAAAAACACTTAAACAAACTTGCAAAGGAAATAAAAAACAAAATAAAGAAGCACAACGATAACGAATTCGCAAAGTTCATAGGGACACTCTCCACACACGAGAACACCAACTATTCACTATGAAAAGCCACGAAAAAAATAAGGAAGCCAATAATACCCGTCCCGGCAATCAGAAAAGCAGATAACACATGGGCAAGAAGCAACGAAGAACAAGCCGAAGAATTCTCCAACCACCTCTGCAACACATTCGCACCACACATTATCAACAACAGCAACCTCAAAAGTCATACGGAGGAGGATCCACAATCCACTATTACCACAACCGACAAGGAATACACCATACCTAAAACATCAGCACAAGAAATTAGAAACATAATTGATAAAACAAAAAACAACAAAGCGCCAGGTATCGACCTAATCAATGGTAAAATCTTGAAAAACCTTCCGCCAAAAGCAATAAGACTAATGACAATAATATTCAATGCAATTCTAAGAATTCAATACTTCCCCAAACCATGGAAATTAGCACAGATCAAAATGTTACATAAACCAGGCAAAGACCCGCACCAAACTGCATCTTACAGACCAATATCTCTGCTTCCAGTATTTTCCAAAATACTGGAAAAAATAATATATTGCCGGATAAAAACAATAATAGAGACAAAAAAACTAATACCGGATCACCAATTTGGTTTCAGAAACAAGCACTCCACGATAGAGCAAATGCACAGGCTTATAAACGAAATAATAGTAGCACTAGAAAACAAGGAATACTGCACAGCCCTCTTTATAGACATAGAGAAAGCATTCGATAAAATTAACCATGAAAGTCTACTACAACTACGTTTGATCTACCTTTTTTCATCTACGTCATCTACGGCACCTACGCGAAGCTTCTTGATTGCGTCTTTGGCAGTGTTCGTTGCTATAAATGAAACTTAATAGTTGTTGAAACCGCTCGAAAGTCGTGTTCCTAAATCATTCCCTCGTCTCGTATCGTGTTCATCAAATGGAAAAGAAGATTGTGTTTTAATGAAATCGCTTGTTACTATCAATCTTGCTGTGTCACTCGCATAGGAGAAGAAAGTGAGGAAGGAGAAAAAAATTAAGGTAAGGTCATCAATGAGCAAAATGTTTAATGTAATTAAAATCGAGTCCGCTGCAACCCTCATGACATTTAAAATTCCATACGTATATTGTTATACGTAACATTGCCATATTAAATATATTCGATCAAATAGGTATGTTCAATCAACATTCAATCTCGTTCCCTGAAAGCTGTTCCTGGATATCTGGTTGGATACTTTGCGCACGGAAATACAGAGTGTCAACAGTAACAAACCCTCTATGTAGTGTTTTTGCTTTGCTCTTTTGAACAGGTAGATAACATTTTGCTTCGAAAAACGGATATATATTCCACGGATATACACATACAGAGTATGTGTATCGATATACACATTGATATACACCTTTGTACAAAGTGTCAAAAAAGTATTTATCGCGGTTTCTTTTTCAAGCCATTCTACACCTTCGATTTGATGAAAATTGGTTAAATAAGTGTAGCGCAAAATTGATCTTGACCACAATTTTCAGTGTCAAATTGTTTTTCTATTGCATCATATAGTGCTCATGAGAAAGGAAAGTTCCGTTCTTTTAGAAAAAATGTTTGAAATTTCATTAATACTTAGACTGATTTTTCATATTTGATTCATGTTTTAAGGTCAAATATGGAATACAATAACATCAATACTAATATCTACTATTTTGTGCGAATTACTTTATATTTCAATCTTCCTTGATATGCAGTGACAAGCAAAAGTTGACAAAAGTGTAAACACAGCCCGTTGATTTTATGTAAAAAGCGAATGTCGAAGGTATAATGAGAAAAGAGCATTATTTGACCATTCCAAAAAATAATTTACCTAAATAGTAGTTAATTCTATTGGATATAATAAACGTGAAGTAGTACTAGTGAACGAAATACTATGTTGAAACCTTGATTCGACGAGTATAATTAATGTGCAAAACTGTAAACATGGTTTGAGATATCCATTTTTGTAAAATGTTTTGTACATTATTAATGTTAATGAAAATTAACTATTACATTTCGTTAATAATAACTTGTAGTTACTGTTACCTAATCTTTACCGATCACTTGAAAAATTAGTCTTTTACATTTATGTGCTTACTTTTTTCGCTCGTCACTGTACATGTTAAGTCAGATATGAAATATCTGGCGTATTCCAGCGGCTTTGATTAAATCTAAGATGGCGATATCCTTAATATTGAGAATGTTGTTAGTAAAGTAACTATTTCTATCCAAAAACAAGATATCTTTGAGACAACGTGAATTTTCGTTCCAATTTTCTCAACTTATAAGTATAAAATTTTCATCGCATGATACAATCTATCCTACAAAGTTCTGGCACACGACGAACCTGAGAACATAGATCTTCTTCAAATATTATTTTTCTCACTGCTTCGTGTGGAATTTCTACTCGACGAGATGTTATTAAACGCTTAAAAGCTTATTATTAAACGATAACATACTTTTTCCTACATGAATGAACATGAAAGACGTCGAGTGAGGAATTAGAACAATTGTGGATGGTTGGAAACTATTATGCTGCGGTCTACCATTCGTTTTTGCCTATATATACCACGGAACAAAGGATAATTTTCACCGAATTCATGCAGAGCACATTTTCTAAGTTTTACTGTATATGATTACACCCATTATATTATATTATGTTATTACGATGTTATCTAATTAATTGTTGTCTATTTGTTTTGATACTTATATTAACCATTATTTATAACATAATATACTAAATATAATTACTATACACAATTAGTATAAGGATTAATATAAGAAATTTTAAACAGCTTTTTTCAAAAGAACGAATCATTTACGATCCAGGGGTTTTCTGAAACTTTCGTTTCTCGTGATGAGTACTTTACGATGCAATAAAAAATTTTGTCCGAAAATTATACTCAAGATCAATTTCATGATCCATTTTCTCTAACAGATCTCCATCTTCCACAGCTATAACAAATAATTTTTTGACACTCTATACATTTAACATCGATTATAATTCTGATAATCGAAACACCGAACATCAATGTGTTTATTCACTACGCCAACACAGATAACAATTAACATTGATATATAATATATATTTGATGATATATATCTGAAAGAATAGAAATTTCATTTAATCGACTATATGATCATACTCGGTTAAGTACCAACAACGACCATCTATCAACCTTATCTTACTTCCTCAAAGATATAGAAAGACTTTAAAAATTTCAGCAATGTGATTTGGTCCTTTAAAATTTAGAAGTAATATAACGATAAAATACCATCAAAACCTTTAAATTTCCAATATTCAAGAGAAACTTGAAATCTCGTTTATTTACTCAGCAACAAAATCTTATTTACCTTCAGAGAACCTATACAATTTTTGCACAGCTCAATATCTCTCCTTTAAACAAAACATCAAAGTATGTTGTTCCTAACTTCAAAGGGCTCAACTCAATTTTTTGATCAATTTCTCTCGTCCTATACGCTCGTTTCAAAGCTTATAATACCATCTACACCTTTGCCTTGCGTTCCATCCATGGTTCCTATGCATGCAATTTTATTATTATCGTTCCAAAGGATCTTCGCATTTCTGTTTCGCTCGTGATAGGTATTCACATCTGTTTTACCGTGCTGTTTCATCTTCTGGGAACGATATGGTCGGAAATGATATGATGTTGAATACGCACAGGTCGTTAAACGAGAATTAATTCAAGATAGATTCAAACGGAGTTAATTAAGTGATGCCAATTCCACAGCCTTGGGGGCTGAACGCGTTTTCCTTCCGAACGGTTCGCTCGTGTCGAGTGATGCAAATTTCAGCAAGTGTTTCACCTACGTGTTTACTATTAAATTTATTTATTTCTTTTTTATTTTTATTTATTTTTTATTTTTATTTTTTTTTTTTTTTTTTTTGGCTCGGTTACCTTCAAAGTATTTTGCGTACTTCTTAAGCGATTTTTAAGGTATTATTTCTTTTATTATTGGAAACAGTAATCATTTTTAGATTAGTAACAAAAGGTACATTTAAATTTGATACAAATTTTAAGGAAATTGGCATAGAGAAATACCAAATTACTGACATTCCTTGTAGTATGTTATTTTAATTTTACGTAATAAAATAAGGTGTTTCAATTTGAATTCATTAAATGCTGTCTTAAATATTCAATTTGAGATTGCTTTGGAGAAAGTCGAAAAAGATTTAGAACTATTCCCTAATCGATAAATAAACGCTTCAAGAATTGAGAACCACTGACTCAGGGGAACTCAGTTAATCGAGTAATACGAATAGTTCCGTGATACTGCAGAAGCCATTTACTACGTTCGCCTAACATGATTTCATCCATAAAAGAGAGATCACTACTTCTTCCCTATACTTGATACGTAAAAATAAAAATCTTAAAAAAAAAAAAAAAAAAAAAAAAAACTCGTTGCCGAACATTTATTTTCGTTCTTTCTGATAGAAAAAGACCATTTTTGTAGTCAGAAACTTAACCGAGCAGCTTTCTCAACACACCGAAATTCGAACATTTATTACACACTTCTTATTCGGAGACAATGAGAGGAAAAAGATTATAAGATTCTATGGAAAGATTATGTTAGAAGAAAGCTGTCAGTATCTAATAGGGTGGTCCCTCTATAGTACACACGTATACCTATAATAGCACAATAATAGATTACAACGACTACAACATTTATACGTATTTATCCCGTAGTTTTTAATAAACTATGAGTTCCATTTAGTCACATTTAACAATCTAACAATATAGTCCCCCCATATCTAATTTATTCCTTAAATCATAAAATATGTGCTTTAGCATATAAACAAAGCATAGTATAGTGAATGTTACAACTAAAAGAAGATAAAAGAACATACGTTTTGCTTCAAATAATTAAGATAAAATTTAGATACGGGGCTTTCAGCTTATGAAAGTCGAAGAGAAGATATATATTCCATTTGGTCATATTCTATTTAAATTCGTAACTACTCGTTCCATTTACGTTATTAATAAAACATTTTTATCGACAAGCTACCTAACAGAAAGACCTTTTTGTCACTCTAAATTGCCTCAAAAGAAAATCCCTTGTCAAACATACCATGTTTTTCGTACGAAAATCCAAAAAGGATTTTCCAAAAAGATATATTCAGTGAACCATGGTTCGTGACTGGTGAGCTTGAAAAGAGATGAAGCGTTGAAGCGTCAAAGTTGATATTCCACCAAGCTCTCGACCCTTCTATCTCAATAATCCTGATCAAAATTCGAATGAACTACCCAACGAAACGATCACTGTTTTCTATAGAATCTCTTTAAGCATTCTTCATTAAGGAATCGTCAGATTTTACCCCATTACGTTCTTCCATCACAATCTTTGTAATGATGAAGAAAAAAATAAAAGCTTTTAAAACCCGACAGCGCCGTCATTTTCTAAAAACGTCGTCTTTATACTCCTGATGGCCACGAGCACATCCGACTACCACATATAAAATGCATTGTGATTGTGTCATCAGCATAATTTTCGCGAAAAGAGCAATTTTTCTTGATAACTATAATTTGTAACATAGATTAAAATCGCTGATTTGATCCCTCTGATATTGTTGTCTTACGAGAGTTTCGCCTGGTCTTAATTGGTTCTGTTGATTCTTATCGTTGTGAAAAGTCGATTCGCTATATATCTTTTGTATAGAGAACTATTATGTGATGTAAGAGTGTAATGTTGTAATATTTGTGATGCTTACTTTATTAATTTTGTCACTGAGCCGTTCTTTGGTTCGTTGAGCAGTTCATGTTCCCTACTTGTTTTGCTTGGTACTTTCATAATTTTCGCAATTACAATAAAAGATTTAATTTGTAATAAGTTAAAGATTTGATCCCTTGCTTTATGATGTACGAGAACCTTTGAACTAACGACTTTGAAGTGACAACTGAACGAGAACTGACAAGCTTTCATTTCAATCTATATTTAAGATATTTAATATTTAATCGGTTTTCGTGACACCGAATAAATAATAAATAATAAATTTGAAGGGAAAAAACAAGAGATTAAGAAAAAATTCTGAAAGAGACACAAATCAGTAGTATTATTTTATATTACTTTGCGAATTACTTTTCAAGCATAAAAATAGTTTGACGGTCACTTGTAGTTCCTTCCTTGCCATTTCATTTATTAAATTCGTTTAATTTCGTAAACAAAATAGCCACTCGTGGCGAGTTTCGTGTCTAAAATAGAATTTTGTCATACAGGCTGGTTGGTAATTGATAGTACAAGCGGAAAATTGGTGATTCTACTCGAAAAAAGAAGTCGAAAATATAGAATAAAAATTTTTCGTTCCAGACTTTATTCTCGAGAAAATCGACTTTGAATTTTTGATCGGTATGCGTGCAACGCGTGCAACATATTGGAAGGGTTTATCAACATAACGTCAATCGAAACACAATCTACAATAAAATCCGTTATAACGAAACGTGATAAAGTGCACGCGTACCGAGCGAAAATTCAAAGTCGATTTTCTCGAAAACAAAGCCTCAAATGAAAAATTTGTATATTTTCGACTTCTTTTTTTTACCAGTTACCAACCACCCTGTATATCCAACAGCTCACTTTTTCTTTGTAAATATTATTAATAATTTTATCAATTTTTTTATATTTCCATCCTTCATACAAGTGACAATGAATCATAAAAGTTTCATAGAAATCACAAAGATTAGGGGATAAGTATACCACTATATTTTCATATATGTATATGTATGTATATTCCCAAATTACATGATAGAATATGAATAATATTGAACAAAATATAATCAACTACAGTACCATGGAAATACAACAGATTACAATTTTCTACCTGTCACCGATTCATCGTCATCTCCTTTCATTCTTTTGACATATGTAAAAACAAATTAACCCGTCTGATATAACCATACCTCTCTCTTTGAATACAAAAATCTATTCAAATGAAATAAAGGAGAAGAAAGTAAGAATAAATATAATTACTCAGGCATAATCTTCTCGAGGTATAATTATTCAGTTACAAATGATTCTTCGTTAACACACTAAATTGTACACTACTTCTTTTCCCGATGGCTGAAGCTAATCGTCGATGTTTATAAGGTACGAATTTTGTTAACGGCGCCATCGGAATCTTTATTGAGAAATTAAAATATTACAATTACCATCACTAAGCTCAGCGTCCACAATACACTACGTTTTTCAAGTTTAGGTGAACCATTGACGATAACCACATCAGATCCGGACCAATACTCAGTGCCAACCTCATCCAGGCATTGGAACTCGCAACATCGGCGTTCAACGCGGAATTTCTTGCAGTTCTGTAATAAAAAGAAATCGATTAATTGTACGGATCAATCGTCACTAGACTACTCGAAAATCCAGGTCATTCAAAGAATGAAAGAAGAAAGAATTGCTGCAATTCCACCATTGCTTTTGCAAAACTAGTATTTGAGAACCATTGGTCAAATATATTATAACACTAAACGTACATTTCGGGAAGAATAATTTGTGCTATGAAACAGAATACGATAAAGTTCAAAGGTTACATCGATTTTCAAAATTTTATAAATTCAGGTGTATGACAGTATCAGTCAGCTGTTTTTCTGTCCCCAAGCGGCAAAATTCATTCCGACTTGTATTTTATGTATTTTACAGAAGTAAGCCTTCATTCATCTCCCATTCCATCCACCAACATGCTCTCGACGTATTATCATCTAAGTAAAATATTGATGTTGAGTCAGACATCCAACTGAATAATCTTTTCGGTCTTACTACAAGGCATTTAAAACCAGGGCTTGTGCTTATACGTTAGATATGTAATACTTGGCATGAAACCTGCTTATATTAATATTAAATTTATGCATAGTCGGATGTTGGACCATTGTCAAAATGAAATTACAATACACACAGTTTCACCGTGGAAAAGTGGATCTTTCTAGCATGTCTACGCAAATGATGGTTGGAGGGGGGAGGGGGGTGGGGAGAACTGTACATGCGCCAAACACCTTTACGTTCGTAATTTTTCACACAAATTTACAACTGTAGGGAAAAAATTATCTCTGATGTTTCAGATGTTAGAAATTGACAATATCGCATAACGGAATGCTGTGTTCCAGATATTCTATTTTTGTTACGAAAATGGTACAAACGAAGTCCACTTAAGAATAGTACAACAAAATCGGTTGAGGTTAGGTTATCATGCAGATATCGTGGCTTTTGCTTTGGAAAGCACGCAACTGCCAGTCTCGTCGTCCCTTGTAAACGAGAGAAAGATATTGTAATTGGTCGGGATTAACATAAAACTCGTCGCATGCGATCAGATGGCCTGAATGTTTAATAAACGAGAGTAGGGTGCGTGCTACGCGGTTCTAACAGTTTAGGCGGAAACTAATTATTGTAACCGGAGCCGAGATATGTAGCGATATTACTTTCCTCGACAAAGCGTATAAGGTGAGGAGAGAATCGCGATAAGGTAGAACAAGAGACAGGAATGCTTTACGTAAAGCAGATCTGTCAACTAGATAGAGATCCTACAGCTATAACTACAGTGAATCCGTACTCTGGCGAATTGTCGTTCACAAATAAAGCTTCTGAAAAACGGAATTCATACAATATAACTGCTGTTGTAAGAATCTACATATCTGATTTTGCTGCCGTATTTGTCAGAACGTTTGTTTATCAAAAAAACGCATCCTCTGTAATCCTCTGTAGTTTAACAAGGCACAGTTAATAAAAGAGATAGAGCGTTAAACGGTGACGATTTAATCACAGTTAAATAGATATTGGTCTCTTTGGTTAAAATGCCCTATGATTTATTTGCATCATTTTTTTTTTCATGCAATTTAAAATATTTAAATAAACAATATTTACCAAATATTCAAATATTTAAAGAAACAGTAGTCCATACAATATAATTTTATTTGATGGTTATTTGATATTTAATATTTTGGTTTACATACAAAATTGAAATTATACTTTGCTTGAGGACAAAAATTCTAATTGCATTCCTAACATATACCAATAATTATTGATGAAAATAGAAAGAACTGCAGGACTAGGAAGATTACTTAGCATCTTATATAGCCTGTCAAGGCTCGAACGTTTTATCTTCCTGTAGATTTTCTTTGCTTTTAGACTTTCCTTCCATTTCTCTGAATTGATATCTTCTGTACACTATTTATAAAAGAAGAATAAATTACATGTTGCATCCAAGTTACCAATCCAAATAATTTTAAGTAAGAAAAGAGATCTAATGCAGCAGTTTCAACTTAAATATAGATCCGACGATTATTTACGAACAAATAGTATAAATCTTTTAGCAATATGAAATTCGCAATATTTATTCAAATATTTATATTTATAGTACGCCATTAGCAAAGAAGACATGTTTGCGTGCGTTATCGATTTTACGCTTTTGCCACGCAAACGTGGAAATTGCGATTCAAAATTGAATTTGCACTGGAAACGGTTGACGTCACGACATTAATAACATATTTCAAAAACACTGATGATATCATACGGAATCAGAGAGATTCTATGAGAAGTTAAACGCATAATCATCCTATTGTAAATAACAGGAACAGAAAGTACACAAGGAATAATACAGAATCATCCTATCATCCTATCCTATTATACAGGATTGCTTTGATTCGAGCTCAAACATAGGGAAATCTGAAAGAATTTTTCGCAGAATTTCCTTCCCCTTTGAATTGGGTTTTATACAGAACGACTTTAACCTTTTCAAGGAAATACCTATAGAGTGTGACGATCTATGATTTTAAATAGAGAGGTATATCTGAAAAGAGGTGGATGTAAAACGTAGCATATAAAACGTAGATCAAATCTTTATTCAAGGATTTTTTCTCTTCGCAGAGAATCAGGTTTTCAAGAACGATCGAATATGTATGCACTTGATTTACACGTGAAGTTGTCATTAAAAATATTGTTGCGTTTAAAAAGATAAATATTGATTTAAATTTAACGAAATTCTTAGTCCAATTGTTTTAAGCTTAAAGATATGTAGGTGTCACATTTATATATTGAAAACCTGGGAGCGGCATTAATTAACAAACCTAGTCACGCGCACACGTACTTTAAAACCATGCTTGAAAATCGATATTCCCTGAAACAATGCATCCTTCTGCGCTTCCAATTTATTTTCGCACGAAGAATCAGTCCATTCATCGTTGCCGTCACCATCGCTACTGTAATCTATATTACTCGAATAAATTCTATATCTTGATTGGAAAATCGAATATTTTAACGAACTTTCTGTGTGTCTTTTTTTTATGATTTTAATTGGCAATTTCCGAAATTAAACTATAGCTTGAGAATAAACCGATAATATTTGAGGGTATATATAGATACATCATGTTTTTGATGGGTTTCGTCGTAAAATAATTGTAGAAAAAGCAAACTTTTTAAGAAAAAATTACCATATTCGAGTAATAAATTATAGAAAATTACCAACGTAAATTAAAACTTAAAAAGAAGAATCTATTACACGTAATAAAGAGAAGGACTTGTTCACGAACGGTAATTCAACAAATACAGTCGTTGCAGGAACATAGTTTTACAAGGGAGAAGAATCTCTCTAGGAACTCGACGATGTCACGTCAAGCGAAAATTCAATAAAGTGATTACTAACCGTATTACCAGCGGCAATCGTGTTACGGCAATTCGTAAATAAGTTAGTCGTCTATTTGGAGAAACGTCGCTGGCAATATCGTCACATTTTAATTACGTCAGCGCTATCAATTGGTCTTGGAAGAAAGTTTTCCATTATGTACTTTTGCCCACGGCGTCGTTCCAACAAATGAATCCGAGTTTTGAATCGCTTTCTCCTATATCACGAATTTGTAACGGTGTTTCTTCAAACATTAAACGATTGTAATGAATGCCTTTGCGTACAAAGACTGATACCTGGTTTGACTAGAAGCTTCAGCTAATTAGTGCCCCAGTTAATTTGGATGTTCACTACCACGCCACTTAAGAAGTGGCTTCGTGTCCGAGCGGATTTCCCCCACGTAAAAAAAAAAGAAAAAGAAAAAGGGGGAAAAAAAGAAAAAGAGAAAGAAAAAGAGAAAGAAAAAGAAAAAGAAAAAGAAAAAGAAAAAGAAAAAGAAAAAGAAAAAGAAAAAGAAAAAAAATAGTTAATTTGGATGTTATAAAATGTTATATAACCAGGAACTTATCTTCTACTTGGTAGTCGCATAAGAGAAGACCGAGCCATTGAATATCTCAAATAGATTAGCTGATTCGCTTAACGTATTTTTACTTCCGATGACGTAAATAAGAGCAGAAAGTACACAAGTAATAATACAGAAATGTCAAATGTACAGAGGAATAGATTTCGTTAAATCATTAGCACGTAACATTTCCTTATAATTCTATTTGTGTATAGCAAAATAGCTTGTGTGCTTTCATGAATTATAATTGATATTTAGAAGCTTTCATGTAGGTAGATATATAACTCGTGTTATTTAGTAATTTAACAATACATCATGACAACATATCATTTTCGTTTCTTCGTTTATCTCGTTATGCGCGTAAACGAATGTGTAAATAAAGACATATAATCAACGATAACATGTAGTGGCAAGCATGATAATTATCGACGAAGGAGAATATTGGTGAAATGATTGTGGGTGATTTCACTCGGTGTATCGGTAAATAAACTTTGATAGACATTGCCGGTGAATTCGCTGTCGGTGAAATCGTGTCGATGAAATAATTGTCAGTGATTTAAAGATAACCCAATTTATTGATCTCCTCTTCATAGAGTTGTACGTCTCTCTATAAAACATATTCTACCTGGAAGGGCTGAAACATTTAGCTTAGTCACACTAAACTGGACTTGACTGCAAGTAAGAAGATTGAAATGCAAAATTCACGTGTGAGATGGAAAGTTCGATAAGGCGATTATGTATATTAACCCGAAAGAAAGCTCATGGCTTTGCAACGCGTTACACGCAACACGGAATTTCCCTCGCTGAAATAATCCTGTTACAACGATACGATTTTCCTTAACAGATCTCGCAATGTAATTCTCCCTCTACAACTTTTTATTAGGTTTGAAACACGAGAGTTTCGAAGCTCTGCAAAGTCTCGCGAATCTAGAAGTCGAGTTTCAACGTATTTTCGCTTCTTATTTTATAGCTGTTAATAGTTATTATCTCACTCTGCACGTACATCAAACGAGTACTTATGTAAATCCAAAGGAAACGGAAACAACCGAGAATAATTGAGGATAATTCGAATACGTACCGATTAGTAAAGTGTTTGGCAAAGAAAAAAAAAAGGAAAATTGTATCGGAGAAATAGGGGAAATACGGTGGCGTACATCAAGCAATCTTTATGGCTGTAATACATTTATTATTCATTTATGTTCATTTTCTATCGCGTAACAGACGTTGAAATAACTGGCAGAACGAGCATATAAATCTTGTATCGCTCGACCTGACTTCTCCCGATGGAAAAATATTCACCAGCCTGGGATCGTGCATCGCTAATTACTCCGTTCTACTTTTCGAACGCGTTTCCATCCATACAGAAAAGCAAGAAGGCAAACCCTATCGCACAGTCATGAGGAGATGCAAAAGCAAGAAACCAACCAACGACATGCCGATCGACATGGTGGAATCAGTCCTACAGAGGCTATTCACCATGGGACACGGACCCTCCCATTACGAGGGCCGCGAAGAGGCAGAGACCGAAGAAGAAGAAGACATCAGCTTCAGCGTCGTCATCGGCGAAGGCGATGTCGTCGATGCCGCCGGAAGAATGAACACCAAGAAGGCTGCAGGAGTCGATGGAAGACTCCTGGACTGCTGGACGCAGGAGCTGGAAGCAAGCTGGAACCAGACTGCTGGAAGACGGCCAGAGTAATATTGCTAAGGAAGCCAGGAAAGGATCCCAGTCTCCCTAACGCGTACCGGCCGATAAGCATACTCCCAGCCATGAGCAAGATCTGGGAAAAATGCTTTAAGAAGATCATCGAGAGATGCATCGGAACGGACCCGTTCCATCGGAGGCAGTATGGGTTCAGAAAGAAGAATTAGCTTAGCGAATACCGATAAGAACAGGAAGAAGCTGAAACGGGCACAACGAACGGCCCTGTGCATAACAACGACGGCATACCGTACCGTCTCCCACGCGGCACATTGCGTGTTGACCGGGAATCTCCCGATCTACATAAAGATAAAGATGCTCGGAGAGACTTACGAGAGGAACAAGATCCATAAGACCAGGATCGGCGCGGATGACGGCAACGAGCTGAAGGAGGAACTGGAGGCGCAAGGAAATTAATGCCGAGTGCGCTGCTATTTACCAAAAAGAAGATGGACATCGATCATCACACCATGCAGCTGTTAACCGGGAATGGGAGTGTGGCGGCACTCGACAAGCCAAATACCACCACTCGACACTAACTAGTGTCGGACGACGGCAGCGACATCTACAGCCCCCAGTGACAATTACAGCGGACCAGGCCCAACTACTACAACTATCACGCACATCCAATAAATATATAACGCACACACGGCCACCTCTACAGGAGTTTTGGTGTCTATAGAGAGAGGATTGGCAAGAGCAGCGACAGCAACTGTCTCGACTGTGGAGACCCTAACGACGATGCAGAGCACGCCCTCTTCACGTGCCCGAAGTGAACGGACAGGAGGATTGAGCTGGAGGACGCTCTTGGCGAGAAGATAGACGTGGACAATCTGATCGCCACGGTGACCGCCAAGAACGAGAGCTGGGATAAATTCAGGCAATTTCGCAAGACCGTCATGTCTCACAGGAGGGTGACAGCGAAGGCCTTGAAGGAGGCAAGGAGGAGAACGAGAGCAACAACAACTACTCGGAGCAGTGAAGGCAGAGATACAAGACAACAAAGAACCACAGAAGGAGATCAGCCCAGTATTCTGAACTAGCTGAGAAGATGACGAGAGCAATACAGAATATACAGAATAACTGCCCGAAGAAGAAGATACGACGGGGCATGAAAGGACAACCTGATGACTGCCGACAGGTTTTGTTGTCTGGGGTTGTCTGTCCTCAAAGCAAAGGAAAAAGGAGGAGGGGTTTTTAGTGGGTATGGCAACAACATCCGCCCGAGTCGCACATAACCCAGTGATCCGCATCACTCGGTATGCGTAACAGCATTTTCCTCTCCTCAATTTTTCTTTTTTCAGTCTAAACTAAATCCAGGAAGAAGAACTTTCATCCAATTACATACTTCATTAATTCATGAATTATATTCGTTACCGTACGTACAAAAAGAAAGTTGACTGACATAAAAATTCAAAGGATAGAACTTCTAAGCTCGCGATTGGAAACAGATTCAGTTCGATGGTTTAATTTGCCATTTAATTGAATTCTCTGGCAATTTCAGCGAACTGTGGGCTTTAAAAGTGTCCCGCATTCAAACGCAAGACTTCTCCTCCACCTTTCCCTTTCTTTCAATTCCAACCTCAAGTAATTGACCTATTAATTCGACGATATATTTACATGCTCGCAAGGGATTCAAACAACTTCGTTGCGTTAAATTCGCAATTATAACCAACACGAATGTCTCAATCAATGTGCAGCTCGAAACAAATAAAAGATAATTAACTTTTCAATATAACGATTGATATGTTTGATGAAGAAAAATTTATGAATTTTTAAAAACGTCTCCTAGTACATTTAGCATTTTTATAATAAAAACTTAGAACACACACGCACACATGTACTATTCCACGAAATGATTTACACAGCTATGAGTCTGTAATCCTATCATATTATAAAGGGATGAACGAACTTTTCCTAATAAATATAACTTTATACAAAATCTCGTTTAAAAAAATTAGTTTTTTATTCTCATTAAATTAATTTAATATCAGAATATATAATTTTAGTCGTTATCAAAATTTTATGTCAAATGCGTTCATAGATACATATATAAATAAATGTCTAATCCTATGTATTTATTTCAACTGAAATCTTAACTTAAATATTTATTAACAATATTCTGACGAATATGCAATGAAAGATAAAAACAACTTTATTTTTCTTATAGAATGTCTCATGCTTCTTACTCATTTTATGTTTCTCGTTGTCAGTGCGTAACTACTTATCAGCCGCATGAATGCTAAGTTTTACTACTGAGAAACGAAGAGACATATAGATGCAAATATACGCTACCTCGCGTGAAAAAACATCAGATACATTAACCAGAAGGAATATCCGATACATATAAAATTCATAGCGTAGTTATTTATACATACAGACGGAATATTTCTCTCTGTATGAAATATTCTTTCTTCTGAATTCTTATTATAAATGTATGTCCATTTCCTACCTTAAAATGTCTCTCCTTTGAAAAACTCCATTTAAATATAACGATTAACAAAATATTACCAATAAAACTATTAAAACGAGATGCTGAAAGAACCTTTTAATGAAGTACAAATGATTATTTCAACTTTAATTCTGTTAAATTTGAATTGAATCATTTATAAACCGAACAGGTGTATAAAATTTTATTGCGTAAAAATCGTGAAGCTGAAAATTAGGAACGAATAACGAATGAGTAACCTAGTTTCATTAAAAGGTACGTGTACGCCGATCCGCGTAACAACTTCGACACTCCAATTATTATAAAGCATGTATCCTTCAGAGATTTTTTGCGCGAACGCAAGATACCTTTTACACGTGCAACTGAATAAGTGGAACGTGATTTTCAATATTTCTTCTTGTAGAACTTGTAACAACGTAACTGTTTCACCAATATTTTCCCTGACACTTTTACAACGATGCGTAGAAATCTCCTTTTCTAATTAATAATTTCAGCATTTCTCTGAACAGTTTCGTTGCGATTAAAAAATATACAAAGCTTACGACGTGCTTGTTTAAAAATATTTATATGGAACAAGATTTCAAATTTGTCACATCAATCGCGATCTCAGCAGGTGTAAATTAATTCGTTCTAATGAACGAATAAATTGAACGGCTCGTGACAAAAATTATCCCTGTCCATGTTTGTCTTTCTAAAACTAATTCAAGGCGAGTTAAATGAATCGCTGTGTACCCTATTCGCGCAGCATGTGTTTTAACGACCAGCATAAAAGCGTTAACGGTGTACTTTAGTTTCTCATGGTTGTGTTAAGCTGGTTGCTCTTAGAATGAGCATATACTTACAAAAGGAGGTGAACAGAAGATAGCCCGGCACCATTTTGGCTCCGAATGGTAACAGAAGCAGAGGTTGCAAACCGATGGTCCCGGCACATACATCATTCCATGCGAGACAACTTCTCCTTCGAAATCAGTACAGTGTTTTCCTAAAGCCGCTGAAAACGATTACCAGCGTCAATATCTTTGCCACTCGACAATCGTACGCGCAGTTACGCTAACCGTTTTAACGCCACGCAGCGTGATCGCTCTATTCGCGTACCGTGGTAAATTGTGCCACGATGTATGGTCACGATCATTAATTCGCACCGCGCTCAAGCGTGCTCGTCGTGAGTCATATCAGAGTTTCCTCTCGTAATTACTTGTTTTTCAAATAATCATAAACCAAATAAAAAAAAAAACCAATATAAAAAATTACCTCTTGAATCGGAAAACCAAATCCTGCATTATAGAATGTTATCACGCAAACGAAACGCAGAGCATAAATATTTCGCAAACTTTTGAGTGTTTGTTGTAACGCTTCCAGTATAACCGATGAAATGAAGCGCGAGCACGTCGAACGGTATATTTCGATGAAAAAAACAGGATGAAAAAGGGCAACGCGATCGCGTCGATCGGTACTCCTCGCAAATAAATGAACGAAGCGCTATCGCGCTGCATAGCACAAACCGATACGGAGTCTTGAAACATCCGACACTAAAACGGTTAATAACATTACGAAAACGACCGTACCAGGAAATTTTTGTTCAACGGATCCGCATTGCGGCTATCACGATGCTTCTTCGTTGCATCGATGCTTCATCGATGAGATTAAAGCACCGTTGAAATAGGTTATTCGATTTCTTACATGGGGAAAAAGTTTTTATATCGTGTTTGCTGTTTTACTTCGCAAGTGTGCTTTACAGTATACGTTAGAACTCCAAGTCGAGCTATCCGAGTTAAAGTCTCTTGAAACTTAAAACGGCACTTAAAGGATATAGGTATAATAGAAGGTTCGTTTAAAATTCAAAAGTGTATATACGTACATAAACATTTGAATAAAAATAGCGGATAATCTCAAGTAAAAAAGTAGGTTCGTGCTAGTAAAATGGTTTTAAAATACTTGTCAAAAGTCGAACGACTTGACTAATTAAGAATGGATGTAAGAGATTGAAAGCAAAGGGCATCTAAGAGTATGAATTAAGTAACAAACTCACGGTGACAAAGAGGTTTTCACTCGCTCGAATTCAAATAAATCGGTTAATTTGAACGAAACTTTAGGTGCACGAGAAGCGACACGCGTCCTCAAGGACTACGAAGGTTCTACTCGAACGAATGAAAACTTTTCTCTGGCCCGGTGTGTATACACAAGACGTGCGAATTTAAAGTGCAGATTGTATTAATTGAAATAATTGGTTGGTTTGATCAAATTAATCGTTTTAAGCTGAAATGACGAAGGTCATCCAAGTAATTGATGTCCACTGTAATTATTTGTTAATCGCGCGTGGAATCGGAACGATTCGACCTCGTTCCAACGCGAATCGTTACTAAGGCAGAGACGGCAATTAATAATTGTCGCGTCATTTGTTCGATCGTGTTCACAAATTCAAATACGGCTGAGTGGCGGAAACCATTTATAACACGTCCCGTACCGCGTAGGTCGTATACATATCTCAGGATGAATTTTTCGTACTTTGCCGCATATATTCTCCATGTTAGACATACCATAAAATATTTCGTGCAATCGCGTATTCCTGTCTAATGTCAGGAATTCTCTTTCCATAGGTCTGCGTTTTCCATATTATCTATTTTGCTTATCAGTAAACATTCTTACAATTTGTGATTAATACTGTACGTACAGGAACGTTAAGTTTTTGACGTTGTAATATTTCACATGAAATAATAATGGCTGTATATCGACTAACCTATTAATTAATTAAATTCGTGTATATCAAGTTTCCTATCATTTAATACTTTCGTGTAACTACAGAGATTTGATACTATGAAATGAAATATAAAACTTGGTAAAAAAAACGCGCTTCGTTAGGAAATGAGGGTAATGATGCAAATATTTTTTGTAGCCGTTATATAGAATTTCGATGGTATAATTAATCAGTATCAACTTACCAGCCCCTAACGGGAAGAAAGTGACGAAAATAACCTGCAAGCAGATGAGCATTGCAAGTATTTCCGAGTACGAATTCTTCATGGTTGTAAAAAATCAAGAAATGTTGTCGCTGTAGAATAGGTGAAAATCAGGTGTTTCAATATCTGTTGTGCGGTCACTGGAGTGCGTAGACCAGAAATATCTGCGACAAAAATCAGAATACATTTGTTTTCACATGATTGGATCAATTTTGTGTAGGACTAAGCTGATTGAACCTAACACGGGATAATTGTCCAACTTACGACCTTAACAAGCCCGCTTGATTCCCTATAAGTGCTTGAAATTGATGCTTGTATTCTTTCCAGATTAACAAGCTTTGCCCCCCCCCCTCCCTCTCTATTTCCTTAAATCGAGTTAGACTGCCACAACATATTATCTTTCTTCTTTTCTTTTCTTTTCTTTCGATCTTTTAAAATCTTTTAAAGCCTTAAATCGCTGGTTATTATAGTGTATACATTCAATTACTCTGTAAGTCGTAAGTACATGTTTTACGTTATTTTTCATTTTCCAGCTAAATTCCATAAAAACAAGAAATATACTTCCAACGTGTTTTCACATGTCTCTAGCAAAGATCTCAAAAACAAGTTGCGGCGCAATTTAAAACGACAAATAGCACCGTGTGTCTCGTTGTGGCAACGCACGCTTCGTCAGCTTTTTAAAAGCGCTCTCTGTCTGCTTTTTTCTCTCTTCACCGCCTATTCGTTTTTTCTTAACGAGTGAAACCGTTTTTACGAGGACGGGTGCACAGAAATGACGTACTGGCAATTCTGTTTCGTGATGACACAAGCAGCCCGGTTTCAGTGAATTAAACCTGGCCCCAAGCTTCCAATTATCTCTCCCTTCCTTTCCTTTATTTTTCCCTTCTATATCGAGTTTGAGGTTTTCTAAATTTCCATTACAATCAACTATGGCTTTTCTCTATTTTATATATTAGCCGATGATTCATGGCAAAAGCGTCGGCTGTAAAAATATTTGGAGTTGCAACAGCAACAAGTGTGTTTTCTCAAACAGAAAATATTGGAAGCGTACTCGTTGGCAAAACAGTTCACGGATAGTTCGTCCTCTGCTTGTTATTTGTTTCAATACCGTTAGCAAATAAATTCATGGAACATAGTGGTATCGCATAAATTGAAAATAAAAGCTTTGCGTATACTTGGGAGTTGAACTTTGGCTATTATACGTATGTTATATATATATATATATATAGAAGATTGCTTAGAATTTGGAGCTTAATAACATATCTCAAAATCATTGACATTAAAAAAGGTGAACCTTACTTACCAAATTTCCTTCCGTCAAATGATACATAAAAATTGAAAAAAATAATATACATAGTTTTGACTTTCTTCCCCATTATAATTTGAATCACTCGATTTATTCGACTAAAGGTAATCAAGCAATAACCTCACTTTACACGTATTCTCATCACGTGAAATAGATCACATCGGGGATTTTCAAAAGTCGATGGAATATTAATAGCGATTAATTATTTATGGATGTATTCTGCTCGGTTAAAGCAATCACCTAGTGAATTATCGAGTTCCAGGAATATGAGCGGTAAACAGGATTGCAGCTATAAATGACTCTCTAATGTGTATATTAGAGATGAATTTGATCATTTATCCTCATAATATGAAATACGCTTTTAAGTGGAAATCATAATTAACAATTTCTGGCAGCGAAAAGTAAATAAATCGATACGTTTAAATCAATATTAGAATTTCTTCATATTTTTATCAAATATTTTTATCAAATATTTTAACATTGTAGAAGTGTCGTTGTAGAGAAATATTAGGTTGTTCCAAAAGTTTCTTTCGTTTTATTAAGAAATGATAGATGTACGATATCTTTTGCTTTATATTATTTTATTGAATTATGTGCGATCCACCTTTCTCCAATTTAATAAAAAATAACATAAAACAAAAAATGTTGTGTATCTATCATTTCTTTACAAAACGAAAGAAAATTTTACGACAATCTAATAGAAATTTAGCTTTAACACGATATAAAAATGGATCGTTATGCCCCTAGGAGATAAGAACAATATGATTAATATTAATAATGAATAGGTTAACGTAACGTAAAGCAGCTTTTGCAGAAGGCTATTACCTGAAAATGTTTACTAAATAATGATAACATGAATTTTCTTAAGTACCCCATTTGATACTTAATCTACTTTGTAAATACTGTACGTCCTAACTTTGAAAGAATGCAATTTTAGCCAGAATGTTTCAAATTACCTAGCCGTATTGTTTCCTTGTAATATAATTTATTCTTTTATAATTCTTTTATAATTCTTTCCACTTTATTGACTTCTAAACGTTAATGTAATATAATTTTTATAATATAATTTTAATCGAAGTTATTTTAAATTTTTAATATCTCATCCCTACTAGAACAATATTAACAAATGCGCAGAGCTCAAGTCGAATAACAGCGGCCCAGATAAATGATCATCAAACTTACTTTTGTTATGGTCGATGTCAGTGATTTTAAACCAGCCAACGTCCATGGCAATCAATATTATTTAGCCGGTCTTAACGCAATGTAAAAAGCAAAAAGAAAAAAAAAAGAGGAAGGAAGGAACAGGGAAGCAAAGAGATAAAACGAATTTTTCATTTTCTCGAAACTAGATCGAGTTTCAAGCTGCTCGTAAAAGAGTCTGTAGCCAATCCGACTAAATTCGACGAACCGCGCTTTAAAATTCCCAGAGAACTGTGATAACCATCGAAATCTGTACAATTTGTCGATTCATCGCTTGATTAAAAAATGGAACAAAATGAGGCTGATCAGCCGGCCTTTGAACTTCTAATGATCCCTATCGTTATACCCTAGGTTGAATGCTACGATATAAGCCGAGACAGCTATAAGTAGGGTTCACGCCATCTATTATTCACGCGTTACACATTCGCCAGACAGACGCGTCTAACGGTTGACATTGTTTTCTACCCTCAGTTCCAACGCAATTACGTTGCTACGTGCAATCAAGTCTCGAGTGAAGCTAATGATAAGTTGTTGTTCGATCCTACACAATTACTAAAATTATTCAAATTAAACTAATTTAGTCTAAAAGAAACAAGTAATTTCGTTATATATTTCCTTTCATAATAAGCCATGGTTGGAATATAGTAGCTGACGAAAATATTCGTATATTCGTAGAAACATTTTAGGGCTGTATTATGCATAACGGCACTATAGAATTAATACTGTAACAGAATTCTACTATCATGGTTATGCTGGTAATATTCGAAACAAATCTGAAAATCTATGTAGATGTTGTAAGATATTCAGTACGAGTACTGTGCATTACTGGTATGTACATAATCACGACGAGATAAGGAAGGTACTGTTCTCTATTGCTCATCGCTACCCGTTGCTAGTAGCAACGTACTATGCATATATATCTCGTAAAGATTTTAAATGTAGCCAACGAGACCATTTTTAATATTTGACTATCGTGACCCATTACAGTTTCATCACTTTCAATTAATTGAACAGGACCCGCACCTTAAGACTAAAATACACAATATAAGTATGCGACAGAAAATCTTTTAAAATTTACGGACGACTATTTATGGTATTCAAAGGCAGCAAAGATAATAATAGCGGAATATTAGCTGCGGATTTTCCTCGAATCGTAGCATACAATATGGAATCTGATTATTAAAAATTACAGTGGAAATTTCCATAAGATATTCGTGCTTGTGGCATTTTGGAAATAAATTCTTAACCCAAATGGACAACCTCGATATTCGAGAAATTTTGTGAAGCTGACGTCAATGGCGATATGTACTGTTGTTGTGCTATCATTTCATAGTAAGCTGTATTGATTATTGCACTTCTATTCACGGAATTGATTTATTCCACACAAAAGTTGACAACAATAATCGAAAAAAGAAAAATATATTACCGCCTTTCACATCAGCATACACAAGCACATAGGATTTCACACGAATATACACACTTGTAAATTCGACGAAACGATCAAATTTAATTACTTTTCGATTTTTCGGGCATCAAGTACTACATCAAACGTTACACATCAAACGTTAAAATACGGCGAGCATACAAAATGTACAAACCACTCTAAATTAATTAACTTTGAACGTTATTGATTAATTTAAAAAAACCACTGTTGCGTTGAGTTTTACATTTTAAAAAGTTGTTATCCGTTTTTGCTTTGTTTAAAACTAAAAACAGGACTACGTTCATTGTAAGTCGTAAATATCCCTTTTATTTATTTAAACAAACAGATATTTAAACAAACAATTTATAAATATATAATTTATTTACGTATATTTGTAATATCTGTTTTATAAATTTGTACAACCATTTATCCATTTATCTATTTTATTTGCATATAATTTTTATAGACTTTTTTTCTTTTTTTTTTTTTTTTAAAGAACGAAAAATTGTGATTCTATTTTAAGACATGTCAGGCTGAAGCGATACGCGATATATATTTCTATTCGGATTTCACCGTCGTCGTAACCGATGCGATTGGAAACGTTTCACAATAGACGTCTTACAAGCGCTTGCAATGTCCGTCATGTGTAAGGCTCTACCACTGAATCGCGGCTGCCATTTAGTGATTAAGGTCGATCACTTAGAGACGTTAATCCGCCATAATGGCGAGCAATACATCGAAGCCATTATTGAAAGCATAGTTACGCTTTAATTTCATCGATCTTATTCACAAATAGAAGTGTACAAATTATAGGATTTCCAAATATTTAGTTTAGTTAAAAGGAGATATGAAAATGGCAGGTATATTCAAAGGATAAAACAGAACCGTACCGAATTGTAAAGTTTCAAATCATTATAACTATTTAAATTTGAAAAATCCTACTATATTTATACAATATATTTTTATTAAGAATGGAAGAAATTTCGAAAAATCCGCCAACACTTTTTACTGTCGTCTTGAAGCACACCATATGTTAAGCTTCTTCGTCAAATTCGTACAAATTTTATCGCCGATGTAACGAACGTTTCGAACATGTAGCACGCACGCGTCAACGCCTACATTTGGATTTTAAATATATGTTTTATGCATTAAATGTATTTGTACTTTCTTGCGCAATTTCTTTTAATTTGTTACGATATGGAGGGTTTAATTACGTTTAAGATATCTATCTGAATCCTTTAAATTCAAAGTTCTTTAAAAAATTACGTTACGTAAAATAATCGTTTTTCCACTTTATTGTATCATAAAATAGTTACTTAAATTCATATTACTTAAAGAATCTTAATCTTAAATCTACAGAAAGAATAAAAAAGAATAAAATCCTATATGTTAAATTTTACGTGGTTGATGGAATACATAGCGATGACGAGAACTAACTACAGACAACAAGAAACTATTAGCGAAGGCAACTGGTGACTATGAATGTCGTCTCTATAATACGTGGCGACTAAGGAGAACAACTACCAACTACGGATAACAAGTAACAACCAACTGTGTCGTTTCTAAGAGGCAACTAACTTGCAATTATCCTCCTTTGATGGTTTCTGTAGCGTGATATACGTCTTGAACGTAGTTAAAGAATATGGTCGCTGCTGAATGGCGATTTGACAGCAAGGCGATCCCGCCAGTTCAAAGCTTGACATTGCAAGCTACCGAAAACCATTAATCTTGTTATCGAATATCTAGCTTTCAGAAGAACCCTTGTGATATGATATGACGTCATGACATTTTTATGACGAAGATGAACAAACACCGACCTCTAACGAAACAAATTTTTATTAAGTGCCGTATGTGGGTTGCAGGCCGGCCAACCAAGGAAATTTATCGAATGTATAAAGTAAAATATATACGAATATATTCGATATATCATAAAATGCCCGCGTTATATCGTCTAACAGCATAAAGAAAGCTGAATTTAAGGAATTAAAAAATTGAAATACCAATTATAAGAGAGTTAATTAAATTCAAACCTATCGATAAATAAAGACCTATATTTCCTGGAAATTGATATCTTTCGAATTCTAAATTCTCCTTAGAAAGTATCATAGAGAAAATATGAAACTTGAAAAGTACATCACGCTGATGCCTCGATAAACCGTCGTGTCGATAAATCCATGTGTCCGAGCGATGAATTTTCCCCAAACAACAAAAAACTGAAGGGAAATCTTCTTTGAAGGACGTGACAAGGTAGGAGAAGCGGGAACAATGATCACGCGATAAACTGATGGTGTACGTATAGAACGAGTGTTGCGAGAGAATTATCGAGAAACAAAAAAAGAAAAAATAATCGTTGGCCGGCGCGACTATACGCTGTCGACGGGCAAACAGCGACTGAGACTAACTGAAACGAACTCTGTCACAGTATGAGCACGGGCTGCGTTCGCGGGTCGATCGAACACGTTCTGCGCCTCTCCTCGGCACCGGCGTCAAAGCCACCCCCGATGGCTGCAACGCACTGGTGCGCTTGCAACATTAACCACTGGTCCTTCCTTTTTCGTGTGATATTATACCAGCATCTGCGATGCCATTTCAAAGACCGCAATCAAAGCATTAAATGCCAGATTAAAGCGACGCGATAATATTACCCCAATATTCGTCCGTAAATGTTACCGTATAGATGTTTAATTAAGCATTATTATGCTTCGAATAATTTACTATCACATGTTCCACAAGAAAACACATGTTTCACTTTTCCCCGTAGTATGATTGTAATTTATATCAAATATTTATAATTTATAATTTAAAATATTTATAATTCACTGAAAGTATCTTCCTGTCACGATTATAGGCGTAAAATGTCAAATTAAAAGTACCAAATTAAAAACATATGGTATCCCGAAACCAAACGTACGACATGGCGAATCACGATGATACGATAAAAATTGATCTATGTCTTGATTTATTCAAACAGAACGAACTTACTCGAACTTTTCCAGAATAAACGATTTATTCGATAATATCCGTCACCAGCTTCTCTTCCTTCAACGGTAACAACTGACACCGAAAGCTCGAGAGACCCGAACGGTGAGACGTACCCAGAAGCAATGCAGTTACCTGGGCAAAGAGTCCCAAAGACCAAGGACGTAGGAAATTTCGAGAAACGGAAATGGAAACTGGAGTGGCGCGTCAATCAGCACTGACGGAAACTAATAAAAATGAAAAAAACCAAACTAATTCGTTTCACAAATTATTAAAACGATATTATTCAAAATTTCACTTGATTTTCTCACTATTTGTCGCACGCGTCAATATTTGTCGAAATATTTGTCAATATTAAAAAGTTAATAAAAAAAATATCCTCTTTCTTCATACCTGTCTTTCTCCCGGGCGGCGAAGGAATACTAGAATGTTCGAGAACAACGGATACTTTTTGATTTTATCTCAATATCAATTTCAATCTTTTTAAACGAAATATAATCTGAACGATGAAACGTTTGATCATATAATGTTCTTCGTTCGATGCTAAAGGAAATTGAGAAGAAACATCGAAAATTCGTTAATAAAACGAATTTCTTTGTTTCTGTGAGATAATAAACTTGATATACGTATTGATTTTTAAAATCAATATAGCTAACCAATGGGCACACTTTTAACAAGGGCGATGGAACATACCAAAAATCTTTCAAGGTGGTCTTGGCAACGGAAGAGTCGAAAATATGACAATTATAAATGAAAAATTCTAATATTTTACAGCTGGCAACGATAAAGAACTCCAGATATTCTGCTAATTAATTTACAACAAATTCGCGTATATGATCGATAGCTGACGTCACGTCATTGTGTCGCACAGCCCTTGTAAAACGATAAGAATTTCCTGGAAAAATTTGTAGCCACGAAATGAAAAAGATGATAAAACTTCTAACAAGAGTACTGAGACGAGCAACTTTGTACTTACCCCTTCGGAGTAGGGAACGTGATTAAACGTCCGCGAGTTCGAAACTTTTGTAAGTCACTGCACGGCCGCTGCTTATGGTGGAAATGTAATAGATATAAGTACAGAGCGCGTGAGCGAACTAAAAACGCGATATAGGGATAAAGAGAGAGACCGTTCCGTCCTTCTCTAATGCCCGCGTACTTGTACCAGAAATATGTAACAACGGTAAACGAGCGCCGTCAGTGTCCACTAGTGTGCATGCCTGATTAAACAAGGACAGAAAATGCTTATATACAGCCTTCTCTTTCTATTTCCATGTCGCATCCATCTTACTATACAGTAGACAGGACTCGACTATTCCATCATTATATTCGCACCCTGCTTATGTGTGCGAACGAATCGTTCGTCTCCTGTTTGATGCTCAGTTTTCAACGGAGTTGAAGGGAAACTTTATAAGAGAAAGGAAGTGACGGATTGTCTCAAAGTGATAAACGAAAATTCTCGTAACTATCGAAAAACGATAGTCAATACAAGGATATCATTATCACATATAAAACTATCACAATGAACGGTGAATCATCGCTGCAAGGTACCACAAATAAGACATCTCATAATTTGCGAAAACAGGTAAGGAATATTCTAGATTTTAGACTTTGGAACTTCCATGACAGTCATGAGTGTGTTTTGTCATTGATTTGCCATATTGCGTTTTTCACAATTGTTGTTCATTTTTTGTGATATTTTACACTCGCACATAGTATCTATGATTTTTTCTTTCGATAATTCTTATAATTATTGTCAATAATTAATTATTTATAACCATTTACGCTGTATTATATATCATTAAGATTTATCTTTGCACGTATCAAGATAGTAGATAACAAAATTATGTGTAACAAATTTATTAAACTCGCAATGTAACAGCAAATTGCATGAAAATCTTTATATTATTAATAATTATTGTTAATAATAAAAAAAAATAAATGTCTCATTAGGAGGAGAGTCGTACTTCGGAACGTAATCGGAACATATTGTACCTTATATGTGATTATTTGGAACGCAATGGGTGAGTATATTGCAATTTAGATATCTTCTTAGTTCCAATTTTTTCGAATAATATCGGTGACCAATCGAAATAGAAATTAGTGCGGAAATAGGGGAAGAAACCAAAGTTTGAAAATCGACATCGGTAACTCAGTAGTTATAGTTGAATAACTCAATCGATAACGTAGATTAACTAGTTATAAATGAAAATATATTTAAATTCAAACTTTAAAAATTAGAAATTAGAAAGCAGAAGGCAAAAAATTATCGCCGAGGATTTATATAATAATAAATAGACAGTACATTCCTTTTGTCTGTCTTACCTAGAAATAAAACAGTTGTCCCAATTGATGATTATCGTATAGTGTGTACTCATAGCATAAAATTTGTTCAATGAATTAAAAATTATATTTTTTAGATATGTAGACGTTAGCGATGTATTAATCCGGGAAGCTCGTCTACCTCGGAAATATCGAGTCTGCGACAACGTCGATTTGGAAATTATTCTTACAGAATATGAAAATTATTACAAGATGAAATTCCAAAATTATCCTATATTGTGCAAGGAAATAACTGAAGAGGAAATAAAGACGAGGGAAATGACAAATGCGAACAAAGTGTAAGAATTTAAATTATTTAACACTATTCAACTTTCTCAACGTATTCAACGTATCGATTACAATATCATTCAATCTTCAAAGAAGTAGTAAAACGTGTCAAATCTGTTAGCAAACAAAGGAGAAGTGAGTCTGTATCTGGGTCTGTGAAAGGGAGGAATGCACAACAGAAGATGAGGGGTGATGCTACGGATGATATTAATCTGGCAATGACATTGACATCAATTTTCGACAATGAAAGCGATGAATCTTCATCAGAAGAGGAGTTATTTAACATCTTAATGGAACAATCCACGCAATCAAAGATATCAAAATAGGCTCAGAAGCTTTATATAGACAATCCGGGATTGTGGAAGATTGCTGAAGACATTTTATCCGTAAGTTATTTTCGATTAATATACGTATTGTAAAGCTTTTTAAAAATAAAATACCTATCCTTGGATAAACAATCCACTGTATATCAATATCCAACAAATGTATTGTTGTATATATCCACTGTATATCCAACAAATACCTTGGATAAACAATCCACTGTATATCAATGACGCAGGGATTTCAGTAAAGCTTTAAATAATGAATTACATAACACTTTTGGAAATTAATACGGAGATTATGCGCCATTTCATCTTTGTATTGTCGCAGGAAATCATACTGAAAAAATTAAATGTATATTGGGACAACATCGTAGGCCTAGAGGAATGTAAATCTGCCATTACGGAGGCCATTGTGTACCCCCTTAAGTACCCTATCTTTTTTAATGGCCCATTTTCTCCCTGGAAAGGTATTCTGCTAATGAAAATTCTAATGTAGTTCTTTTGGCTGCAACTAATTGCCCTTGGTATGTATATCACGCTATTTCAATGTTTTCTAAGTAGAAAATATCTTAATATCATAATTATTCATTATCTTAATCTTAATTATTGTGTTGTTCAGAATATTCCTTCGTTATTATTAATATAACAGAACAATAATATTTATTGTAAATATATTATTAGGGACATTGATGCAGCTGTACGCAGACGCCTCGGAGAGAAGATATATATGTATATCTTGCCATATATATATATATGCCATAAGAACATATTTTAAAAAAATATAAATGGTTATCATATAAAAATATAAAAATATAAAAATATAAAAGTATAAAAATATGAAAGTATAAAAATATAAAAGTATAAAAATATAAAAGTATAAAAATATAAAAGTATAAAAATATAAAAATATAAAAGTATAAAAATATAAAAATGTAAAAATATAAAAATATAAATGGTTATAAATTATTAATATAATTATCGTTCGAAAAATTGTTCGCGTGCGTGCATGTATGTGTGCGCACGCGCTATAAACAAGTTTGAAATATATAGTTCTACATATATACGTGGTATACATATTCCCTATATAATATAATATAATATATATAATATATATAATATAATATAATATATAATATGTGTAATCTGAGTGGTAATATATACATGTATTACATATGTGTTAGTGTATCTTATCGGTAATCTGTCTTTTATTTCCTCTTATCTTATTAACGCATGTATGGACTCAGAACACATATATGCGTTTTTTGCAAGTATTCCGCACGGCCTAACGACAGATATACGCGTTTGTCGATTTTTCCGACCAAGTAGAAGTAATACTATTACATTTATGATACATTTATGATACAGATACTGATACATTTATGTGAGGACAGTCGCATCTAGTTATCGAGAAATTCTAAATGTTTATTGTAAATTTCAATGTTTAAAATAAATAATCGATACTAAAAAATAACGCTCTTGAATTATTTAATCTCGTGCAAAAGAATTACTATAACTTATTACGCTTTGCGCTTTCAATAGTCAATCAACAGAGTTCAGTCTAACGAAGAAGTTCTCTCCTACGCTAACGAACTGTCCTGTTTTTGCGTCCAGGCATTCAGGACATAAATTAAAATATCGCACATAAGCACAGCGTAGCAGCGGCTTAAATTTAAGTTACAATAATAATCTTAAAAAAAAAAAAAAAAAAAAAAATGTAATGATGCATGGCTATGTCGTACCGTCGCGTATCGGTACTTTTGCCTGTACCACTCTACAATCAGCATTCAGCGTTTATTCTGGAAAAAAATCATGTAAAAAAAAATATGTAAAAAACCTGGAATTAATAAACAAAGATTTAAAAAAATGAACAATTAAACAAGGGATTGAGATGACCAACCCCGGTCACGCTGCGAACTTCGAACGCGGAAGAGTCGAGCCGTGGCCATGATGGGTGATTCCAGGAATCGGTCGCGTACGGCAGGATCTGCCATGCTTTACCGATCCCAGCCGCGCCGATTTCCGTCAACAGGCACAGCAACGGAGATATTTGGAACAGAAGCAGCCGCATATTCGTCTATCTGAAATTAAAGAGATGATTTCATGTAGAAGATACAAATTCGTTCCCTGATATTGAAATGCCGAATCACGAGGAAAATGAGACATGCAAATGACAAAGTCGATGATCAATAGGAAGATGACATAAACAATTGTAGATTGCAAGGAAAATTTTGAAAAATGATACGTGTTCTAATAATAGAATATAAATGATAAAAAGGAGAATATAATTGCCATTCTTCTATGTATTTTACGATACGTATACGATAACGATACGTATCCACCGTCAAAATTTTGATTTAATTGAAATTAAAGGCACACACTGTAACTCAGGGCACAACTGTCCTTATTTTCGCAACTAATTACCATTTGTCCCATTTCATTAAAACTTTTTAACAGCCGGTAAATAAATTGATGGAATTTCCTCGGTTCAATTTATGAGTGATGAAAATCAAAATTGCTTAAAAGTACCATTCCTCGATATCTCCAAAAATATGTCATTTATAACCGTATAATAATCTATAAGCAGAGAAATGTCAATGAAAATTTAAGACGAAAAAGAGGTAAATTTACCTGAATTCCAGAGCGCGGCCGGCTTTCAACTGTCGTCGACTGCTCAGAGTTACCACGCTTACTACGGTTCGTGAACTACGGCTTCCCGGTTTACCCCCGCTTCGTATCTGCAAACCGTGCGCTGGTGTCGCCGCTAAAGCACGCTCTCCCCTCTACTCGCGGACTTAACTACCGTTCTCAATTGATCGCTGTTTTTACCTGTAGTTCTTGTTCCGAAAGATAGGTAAATGGCTTCCTCTACGATCTACGAACCAACACAATCAAAGATGATCGTTTAACGTAGCTTATAGGAACAGGCAGACTACGGGCACATTTACGCTCCGATCGTGTGTAGAACGCTAAAAGATAGAAATCTGAAAACTGTAGAACAAACGAGCGATAGTATCGCTAAAAAGACAAGTTAAGAGTACATAAATATGTAGTAAGAGGAAAGAACAGATCTTCAACTGACAAACAAGTAATTGTGTCTATCATCATTTCGTCAATGCGGTTAAGGATAGTTATATACATTTATACATTACATTCTAAGAGTTACAGTTGCATGAAACAAAGGAGAAAGTGATGGGAGCAACTTATCTGCTCATTTATCCTCTGCACGTTCGGAGATGCGCATTAACATTATCATAATCGCTCAGTTGAATTATGCTTGTATTAGTATGTTTTATCTTCTTCGTTAATACGTAAGAAGTACTTCGATATCGAAATAATCTGTGAAATCTAAGTTATATATAAATATTTATTTATTTCATTCATAGTTTATTTAATTCAACATATGTATATTTTCATGAAAACAAAATTTTACGTCAAATTTTAACGAGCAATAGCTTTCGTTTTACATCACTACACGATAATTTGCAGGATGCAAAAAGAAAAATAGAGAGTCTGATCTGAAAATAGAATGATCTTGAATAAATTGTAAAGGACATAATAGCGCTGTCATGCGCTATGGTGCATAAACTAGGGTAGAATGAAAAGCGTAGTAGAATGTAGATGGTTAACAAATAAAAATTAATCTAGGTGTTATTAAAGAAATTTGTTTCACCTTCTAAAATTTTTGATGATTGGTTTACTTTGAATATTTTGCATATTTTTGCATATCACGAACATTTTGTACATTTCTATACATTCAAATTTTCTATGAATATAAAATGATCCGCACTACTATCTACTTCATAGTATACTCTATACGTTTAAAATGCTCCATTAGAAGCTTAAATCTATCAAAATACAGCTCCTAGGGAAATGTGAATTTTCACATGAACACATAATATCGATTTTCTGATTGAAACGTATAGGCAGGTATATACTAACATAAGCCACCTTCGGCATTTGGCCGTATGGTGCAGCACTAGCTCTGTAACATAGAAAACCATAGGCGTCAGTTCTTCGTATTTCCTCTCTGATATATGTTTACTTTAATGTCACTTATTCAGGCGCTTGATATATTGTCGGAATGAAATTTTAGTAATGTGCAAGTAATTGTGAATAGATTAATAAAGTATAATAAGATATTAGATTCATGTACATAGTTTCAAGTGACATCGATCTTTATGTCTAGTATATACATGTGTATTGATCTATAAGTCAGTGTTGAAATAACAAATAAATGGCAAAAGAAGGAAAGAAAATTTCCTTCGGTTTTTTGAAATCTATTAAGAAACCTGTGTTAAAAAATGCTATTCCACAAGAAAAAAAGAAAGTCGATTACATTGAATGCCTTGATGAAAAAGGTATTAAAGTAATAGGGTGAGTTCAAAAAGTAAAATTTATAATCAAGAAACATGTAACCTCAACCTAACCTATAAAAATCACCAATAGCGGAATATATATATATTTGAAAACAATTTTTTTATTTCAGTGAGGAAGAAAAAAAAGATGAACCTCTAATTATTCCGTTACTAGGTTCAAAAACCTGGCATGATAGAATTGTTAATAAAATAGATGCAGACATTTTCCTTCCGAAGGCAGATAAGGAAAAGGTAGGAGACGCTAGTGTTAACGAGGCAAAATCAAAGCTATCTAATGGAAAAACATCGCCAATAATATCAATAAAGAAAGAGCCAGTTGAAGATAGTGAAAATAAAGTTGTTACTTTAGAAGAGCAAGCGACGAAAGAAATCATTGAGGAACTTAAGTCAAAGAATAAATATGAAATTAAAACAAATGATTTAACTTTACCTTTAGTAGAAGATGAATCATTAAGAGGCAAAGAACAGGTACGTTATCAGCATATTGATGTGCAATGCACAGATGTATTACATTTGCATATTATAAATATCGTTTTGTATTTTTCAGTCTACGTTAGAAGATTATGAAAAAATTCCTATTGATGCTTTTGGTGTAGCTATGTTACGGGGAATGGGATGGCAACCAGGAAAGGGAATTGGTTGAAATGAAAAGTATGAATTTTACTCTGGATTAAATTAATTATATGTGTTTAATACATCACTTATTGGAAAGTAAACAGAGAACATCATTTTTTATTTCACAATCGTTTATTCTAACTATTACAGATTAGTAGCAGCTGTCATACCAGAATTACGACCAAAAGGTATGGGTCTTGGAGCAGACAAAGTGGCGTTGCAGAAGAAAAATACAGATTCCAAAAAAGAAGAGGAAGAGGTTAAAATCGAGAAAGGAACATTTGTGAAAATTATAGCTGGAAAACAAATTAATAATTATGGTCAAATAGAAGGATTCGATGATGATGCAGGAAGGCTCATAATAAAACTAGCTCTTGGTGGAAATATAATATCTGTAAATGAATTTATGGTACAGCCAGTGACTAAATCAGAATATTTATATAAGAACTCAAAAGTTCAAAGTTAATATGAAGTGTTAGTTTTTCATTAAGGGACTTTTAAGAAAATAAATTTGAATTGACATATACATATAAATACATAATCAGACGCGTAGAAAAACTAATTCAAGAGTACCTGTAAGTGTGTTGTTGCATGCAATTTTTTAAAGGTCCCTTCTATTTTTATATAAAATATGATAAATGTAGAGGTTTTAGCTTTCAGTATCTTATGGGGTTAATTTCAGATACAAAAAAGTATGAGGAATATAAGGACAAGGAATCCAAGGGAATCAAGCAAAAGATGGATAGAAGAAGATCAATGTCCCCTGACCCCGAAGACAGTGAAGATGGTGACAAAAGTAGTAATAAAAGAAAGAAAATCGGAAGTACGATGCATAATAAGAACAAGTATGATAAAGTGGGGGATAAAAAATCAGATAGGCGAAAAAGGCGCTCCGAATCTAATGATGACAGCGATAGTGATTCTGAAAAGAAGAGACGGAGAGAAAGAAGTAACTCTAATAGTAATGATTCTTATAAATTAAAAAGATTGAAGAAGTCAAAGAAACATAAGAAGCACGATTGCTCATCTGAAAGATCAAGTAAAAAACATAAAAAGAAAGACAAAGAAAGAGAAAAAGTTAGAGATAAGAAACCCAGAGATTATGCAGACAGAATGAAACACGAAAGACGAGAAAGATCAAGATCTCGATCATTTAGTAGGCAGTAATATTTTCCAGGAACGTATTCGGTCATTTTACTTTCAAGATAAATTGTACAATTTTATTTATACAGATTTTATAATAAAGTGTATTTTTACAAAAGTATTGTAGTATCGGAAAAAGGATAGGATTAGGATGATTTAGATTTGTAAAATTCTCCTAATACTATTTATTAAGATAAATAAAAATAACAGAGATTAAATGGACAGAGAACGATAAATGTTCAACTTGAACTAAAACACAAAAGTCTTATTC
>NW_026109431.1:35000-38672 GCF_024516045.1 Bombus affinis | reverse complement strand
GGACGTTGGGACTTTGAAGAAGTTCGGCCGGTGCGAAAGGACCGAAAAGGTTTTTTCGAGTTATCTCGCTTAAAAGTGTTACAAGGTAGGAATATTTTTGCATAAATGGACGTATCTCGACGTTTTACGTCGGGATTAAGCGTTTATTTGGTCGCTGGAACGTTTTCTAGAAACGGAACTATGCGACGGGACGTTGGGACTTTGAAGAAGTTCGGCCGGTGCGAAAAGACCGAAAAGGTTTTTTCGAGTTATCTCGCTTAAAAGTGTTACAAGGTAGGAATATATTTGCATAAATGGACGTATCTCGACGTTTTACGTCGGGATTAAGCGTTTATTTGGTCGCTGGAACGTTTTCTAGAAACGGAACTATGCGACGGGACGTTGGGACTTTGAAGAAGTTCGGCCGGTGCGAAAAGACCGAAAAGGTTTTTTCGAGTTATCTCGCTTAAAAGTGTTACAAGGTAGGAATATTTTTGCATAAATCGACGTATCTCGACGTTTTACGTCGGGATTAAGCGTTTATGTCGTCCCCAAGACCTTCTACAAAGTTTCGATTTTTTCGTTGGGACTTTGAAAAATTTCCGTATCGAACACGTTTTTTCGAGTTATCTCGCTTAAAAGTGTTACAAGGTAGGAATATTTTTGCATAAATGGACGTATCTCGACGTTTTACGTCGGGATTAAGCGTTTATTTGGTCGCTGGAACGTTTTCTAGAAACGGAACTATGCGACGGGACGTTGGGACTTTGAAGAAGTTCGGCCGGTGCGAAAAGACCGAAAAGGTTTTTTCGAGTTATCTCGCTTAAAAGTGTTACAAGGTAGGAATATATTTGCATAAATGGACGTATCTCGACGTTTTACGTCGGGATTAAGCGTTTATTTGGTCGCTGGAACGTTTTCTAGAAACGGAACTATGCGACGGGACGTTGGGACTTTGAAGAAGTTCGGCCGGTGCGAAAGGACCGAAAAGGTTTTTTCGAGTTATCTCGCTTAAAAGTGTTACAAGGTAGGAATATTTTTGCATAAATGGACGTATCTCGACGTTTTACGTCGGGATTAAGCGTTTATTTGGTCGCTGGAACGTTTTCTAGAAACGGAACTATGCGACGGGACGTTGGGACTTTGAAGAAGTTCGGCCGGTGCGAAAAGACCGAAAAGGTTTTTTCGAGTTATCTCGCTTAAAAGTGTTACAAGGTAGGAATATATTTGCATAAATGGACGTATCTCGACGTTTTACGTCGGGATTAAGCGTTTATTTGGTCGCTGGAACGTTTTCTAGAAACGGAACTATGCGACGGGACGTTGGGACTTTGAAGAAGTTCGGCCGGTGCGAAAAGACCGAAAAGGTTTTTTCGAGTTATCTCGCTTAAAAGTGTTACAAGGTAGGAATATTTTTGCATAAATGGACGTATCTCGACGTTTTACGTCGGGATTAAGCGTTTATTTGGTCGGTGGAACGTTTTCTAGAAACGGAACTATGCGACGGGACGTTGGGACTTTGAAGAAGTTCGGCCGGTGCGAAAAGACCGAAAAGGTTTTTTCGAGTTATCTCGCTTAAAAGTGTTACAAGGTAGGAATATATTTGCATAAATGGACGTATCTCGACGTTTTACGTCGGGATTAAGCGTTTATTTGGTCGCTGGAACGTTTTCTAGAAACGGAACTATGCGACGGGACGTTGGGACTTTGAAGAAGTTCGGCCGGTGCGAAAAGACCGAAAAGGTTTTTTCGAGTTATCTCGCTTAAAAGTGTTACAAGGTAGGAATATTTTTGCATAAATGGACGTATCTCGACGTTTTACGTCGGGATTAAGCGTTTATTTGGTCGCTGGAACGTTTTCTAGAAACGGAACTATGCGACGGGACGTTGGGACTTTGAAGAAGTTCGGCCGGTGCGAAAAGACCGAAAAGGTTTTTTCGAGTTATCTCGCTTAAAAGTGTTACAAGGTAGGAATATATTTGCATAAATGGACGTATCTCGACGTTTTACGTCGGGATTAAGCGTTTATTTGGTCGCTGGAACGTTTTCTAGAAACGGAACTATGCGACGGGACGTTGGGACTTTGAAGAAGTTCGGCCGGTGCGAAAAGACCGAAAAGGTTTTTTCGAGTTATCTCGCTTAAAAGTGTTACAAGGTAGGAATATTTTTGCATAAATGGACGTATCTCGACGTTTTACGTCGGGATTAAGCGTTTATTTGGTCGGTGGAACGTTTTCTAGAAACGGAACTATGCGACGGGACGTTGGGACTTTGAAGAAGTTCGGCCGGTGCGAAAAGACCGAAAAGGTTTTTTCGAGTTATCTCGCTTAAAAGTGTTACAAGGTAGGAATATATTTGCATAAATGGACGTATCTCGACGTTTTACGTCGGGATTAAGCGTTTATTTGGTCGCTGGAACGTTTTCTAGAAACGGAACTATGCGACGGGACGTTGGGACTTTGAAGAAGTTCGGCCGGTGCGAAAAGACCGAAAAGGTTTTTTCGAGTTATCTCGCTTAAAAGTGTTACAAGGTAGGAATATATTTGCATAAATGGACGTATCTCGACGTTTTACGTCGGGATTAAGCGTTTATTTGGTCGCTGGAACGTTTTCTAGAAACGGAACTATGCGACGGGACGTTGGGACTTTGAAGAAGTTCGGCCGGTGCGAAAAGACCGAAAAGGTTTTTTCGAGTTATCTCGCTTAAAAGTGTTACAAGGTAGGAATATTTTTGCATAAATCGACGTATCTCGACGTTTTACGTCGGGATTAAGCGTTTATGTCGTCCCCAAGACCTTCTACAAAGTTTCGATTTTTTCGTTGGGACTTTGAAAAATTTCCGTATCGAACACGTTTTTTCGAGTTATCTCGCTTAAAAGTGTTACAAGGTAGGAATATTTTTGCATAAATGGACGTATCTCGACGTTTTACGTCGGGATTAAGCGTTTATTTGGTCGGTGGAACGTTTTCTAGAAACGGAACTATGCGACGGGACGTTGGGACTTTGAAGAAGTTCGGCCGGTGCGAAAAGACCGAAAAGGTTTTTTCGAGTTATCTCGCTTAAAAGTGTTACAAGGTAGGAATATATTTGCATAAATGGACGTATCTCGACGTTTTACGTCGGGATTAAGCGTTTATTTGGTCGCTGGAACGTTTTCTAGAAACGGAACTATGCGACGGGACGTTGGGACTTTGAAGAAGTTCGGCCGGTGCGAAAAGACCGAAAAGGTTTTTTCGAGTTATCTCGCTTAAAAGTGTTACAAGGTAGGAATATATTTGCATAAATGGACGTATCTCGACGTTTTACGTCGGGATTAAGCGTTTATTTGGTCGCTGGAACGTTTTCTAGAAACGGAACTATGCGACGGGACGTTGGGACTTTGAAGAAGTTCGGCCGGTGCGAAAGGACCGAAAAGGTTTTTTCGAGTTATCTCGCTTAAAAGTGTTACAAGGTAGGAATATTTTTGCATAAATGGACGTATCTCGACGTTTTACGTCGGGATTAAGCGTTTATTTGGTCGCTGGAACGTTTTCTAGAAACGGAACTATGCGACGGGACGTTGGGACTTTGAAGAAGTTCGGCCGGTGCGAAAAGACCGAAAAGGTTTTTTCGAGTTATCTCGCTTAAAAGTGTTACAAGGTAGGAATATTTTTGCATAAATCGACGTATCTCGACGTTTTACGTCGGGATTA
>NW_026109431.1:22500-30000 GCF_024516045.1 Bombus affinis | reverse complement strand
CGTGAGTCGGACACCCGTGCCGTCGCTAGAGTTTTTTCAAAGCTCGGCTTCTGGATATTGGGAGGAAAGACCGCTCGAGGCCGAGGGTCGCGCGAGTCCCATCGAATCTTTACATCACCCGAACGATGGAGGCGCACGCTCTTTTTCTTGAATAATTGGACGAGAGGAATGCATATCGTATTATATATACACACACACACATATATATATATATGGGCTAGCCACCGTGCGTATTTCTTCGCGAGATCGTGTGCTGCACAGAGGATTCAGAATCGGGTGTTATATCCCCGTCGTTTCCTGACGAACGGAGCTTCGATCTCGATGGTTGTTATATATCATAATGTACTTTTCGCCCGGCCGGCGGACGCGCGTATCTTCGCGCGTTCGTCGGATTTCATTTTCGAACGTTTTCGTGTCGTCGATCTTCCGGCGACTTCTGCGCGTCCGATTCCCGTTGGTCGGTCGTGTCGGATCTCGGCTTCGCTCGAACCGAGTATTAAGAGTACATGGAGTACAAGAGTTTTAAAAAATATATGAAAAGATTACCCTGAACGGTGGATCACTTGGCTCGTGGGTCGATGAAGAACGCAGCTAATTGCGCGTCAACGTGTGAACTGCAGGACACATGAACATCGACATTTCGAACGCACATTGCGGTCCACGGATACAATTCCTGGACCACGCCTGGCTGAGGGTTGCTCACGTAAACCTAAGACTGCTTGCGTTGCGTGTCGTTCCTCTCTATCTGTCTCTCTCTGTCCCTTGGTGCCTTCGACAACCCGCCGTCGTTCTTACGATACGTAGAACGTTTCAGAGTCGGAGGAAGCGCACGAAGAAGGATACGAACAAGAGCGGACGCGAGAGAACGTACGCGACGTACGAGCGATTGTTGGACGCTCGTCGGCGTTCGTCGCGGTCGTGTCGAGACCGTGCAATTCGTACGCATGCTCGATATATAAACTATCGTGTTCACGGGAGACACTACGAAACTCTACCTCTGTCTCTCTCTGTCCCTTGGTGCCTTCGACAACCCGCCGTCGTTCTTACGATACGTAGAACGTTTCAGAGTCGGAGGAAGCGCACGAAGAAGGATACGAATAAGAGCGGAGAGAACCGTCACGGACCTGCGTGAGTGCTAGCGGCGTCGTGAGTCGTCCTTTCGTACGACCGCCCGCTTATGCACCGCTTCGTGTCGGTTATCGAATATATTATATATATATATATATATATATGTCGGAGATGGAAAAACACCGGAACCTCTCCTTGGATTCTCGGGAATACCGTAATGTCGTAATTTAGATTAAACAAATGTCGCTCCGATTGTTCGAGGTTTATGATAGTGAGCTTGGGCTCGAGGCGACAACCAGTCGCCGAACGTAGCCGCGGTCAAGGGATGAACGTTTTATCTAACAAAGGCACAGAGTAACTCTATACCTCTCCTTTAAAGAAATAGCCGTAGCGACACGTGGCAGTAAATATTTCAAAGGTTTCTGTTCCGTGGCTCGCCACACGCAGATCCTATCCTTCGGGTAAGATGATCTCCAGATGTCAATATACCTCCGCAGTATGTTTAGCTAACTTGAGGACCCGCAATAAATCTTAAGATTTAGTCAAGCAAAGTTCTTCATTTAGACAAACAGTCCTTGTTGCAACTACGGGACGATAGGAGAAGCCTATCTTCCACGAACGATGCCCCCGTCAACAACCTCCCCTCAAGGGCGGCCAGCATCTCTTTCAAAACGCCGATATGGAGATCGACCAATTAGCAACAGCGCTAATTTCCCTCACCTTTGGAACGAAAGCTTTCTTTGACGAATCCGAGGATCTCATGTCCTTAGACCCACCCATTATAGTTTTCCTCGACGGCATCGTCGAGACGGAGAGTTACTATCCGGTACGATCTCGACGACGATTCAAGTAACTCTCGGATACGTAGTGATGGCCCCATGCATTAACATTGAGTACAACTTAGACGCTAAAGAAGAGTAGAGTTCGTCATCCCGTTGACCGTGGATTCGTTATTGAGCCTAAGATCATTGTCATTAGCTTCTCGAGTATCAAATTATCGCGATTACTTGTCCAATTCCAACATGGTCATGTTTGCACTAGTAAATATCTCCTCTATTGCATAGTGATCACGTCTAGTGTCAATAGGGATTCGTTTACGCCCTTAACCCTAACTCTAATCGTAACGCCAACCCGACATCAGAAGTGGGATCAGTGCCGATTATAACAGTGCTAGAACTTACGACCATCGTGCGCGAGTAACCCAGTCGCTAGTGCAAAATCGAGTGTGAAACCTAACAAGTTTTCGCTACCACGTTTTAACCCTTAAAATCGCACGTTCCGACCCCGCTGCACGGGGCGTAACTGTTAACCTGATTATGAAAGAAAACCATAATTTCAATAACGAGTGGCGAGTCGACTTCTACGTACTGGAAGCATCATCGGGTAGATCAAGTCATCTGGGTGAGTCGTTTCCATTTTTACTCCGATTCGGGAGCCGAGCGTTCACTAATTAAAGAGTCCGTGACCTCGAGATTTCTGGCAAAAGAATGACTGACATATTAGTAATGCGAGGAGCAGGAAATACTTGTATTAAACATACGCCTCCCATTTGTTCATCGTGTGTATTAATGATTTTTACATCGAAGATAATTTCTCATGTCCTTGCTGATAGTTATCTAAAATATGATATCGCGATTAGTTGTGGAACTCTAAGTCTGGGTTTTGACGTAACATTACACAAAATAGCCTCGCTATGTGTAAAACAAAAATAATTAATGTCTGTAAGGAAACCACTGCAAACGAGATCGTCGTTAATGAAGCTGACATTGATGTACATGGTAATAATAAAAGTCGATCAATTTCTCTTCTCGACAAATTCAAAGATTCATTCGTTACGGATTCCCTACGTATTCGCGTAAATACAGGCCGGTTAGAAATACGATTAATTGATCCTAACATCACCGTACGAGGAAGTCCTTATAGATTTAGCGAGGAGGACCGAAGAGCGGTACGTGAGAAAATAAGCGTTTTAATTAAAGCAAAGATCATAAGGCCTAGTAATTCGCCATTCGCGAGCCCTACGTAACTCGTGAAGAAGAACACGGCTCAGATAGATTATGAGTGGATCCCCGAGAACTAAATCAAAGTACCGTCGCGGATCGGTACCCTTTACTCCTTATTGCGGATCAAGTCGCGAGATTGCAAGAGGCGAGATATTTTATTAGCCTGGATATGGCCAGCGGGTTTCACCAAAATTCCTACTTATCCTAATTCAGCGGAGTATACAGCGTTCGTTACTCCCGACAGACAATATGAGTAGATAACGATGCCGTTTGAACTGAAAAATTGCGCCGTCCGTCTTTCGGAGGGCCATTCGCAAGGCCCTAGGCGACCTCGCTCATTCGTACGTTGTTATTTATTTCGATAACGTTCTAATTATTGCCGACTCGATAGATCAAGCTTTAGGAAGATTGAACACCGTATTAGATACCCTCGTAAAAGCAGGATTCTCTGTTAACATTGCGAACTGTTCCTTTTCTAAAGACATCGGTGCTCTGTTTGAGATATGTAATTCATAACGAAGAAGTTCGTCCGAACCCGGGTAAAATACACACCTTAAGCTTTTTCCTGTGCCAACAGCCGTCACACAGTTCAGGCAGTTCATAGGGTTAGCTTCGTACTTCCGAAAGTTCATCCCTAAATTCTCACAGGTAATGAAACCCCTGTATGCGCTCATCTCGAATAACAGAAATATAACTTGGACAGATAGGCACGAGAAAATAAGACAACAGGCAGTTTCCGCCCTGACCGACGCGCCGGTGTTAATGATATTCGACCCCAATTACCCGATAGAACTACATACTGACGCTAGCTCGGAGAGAGTTACGGGGCGATTTTGACGCATCAAGTCGAAGGTAAAGGCAAAGTAATAGAGTATTACAGTAAAAGAACTACCCTCGCAGAATCTAGGTATAATTCCTGCGAACTAGAGACGTTAGCAGTCGTAAACGCAGTCGAGCGTTTCCGTCACTATCTACATGGGCGGGAATTTCTTGTCGTCACGGATTGCGACTCGTCGAAAGCGTCGAGTAACAAAGTACATTTAAATGACAGGGACCATCGGTGATGGGCCTACTTGCAGACTTTTGTTTTTTTGACATTATGTATCTGGAAAGTAAACGGACAGCCCACGTAGATTTCTTCTCGCGAAACCCCGTAGATTTAGACCACCGTAAAATTGATAAAATTGCGGAGAAAGAAATCAATCTGGCCGAAATATCGGAATACTGGCGATTAGCCGAACAACGTCGTGATTCTCAAACCTTGGGAATCGTCAAGAAATTGCAAAACGATGAGCTCGCGGAAGACATCGCGAATACATATGAATTACGGTCCGGTACTCTTTACCGTAGGATACAAAGAAAAGGCAGGACTCTCTGTTTACCTATAGTCCTAAGAGGTTTTAGATAGTCTGTTATTAACTATGTGCACCAGTCAATTATGCACTTAGGTTGGGAGAAAACGCTCGAGAGACTGTACGAGTATTACTGGTTCGAAGGGATGGCGAAGTACGTTCGCCGATTCATTGAGAACTGTCATGCTTGTCAAGTTTCGAAAGCTAGTTCAGGTAAGATACAAGCCGAACTACATCCTATACCTAAGACCAGCATACCCTGGCATACGGTCCACATGGACATAACAGGCAAGTTGAGTGGTAAAAGCGATTCAAAGGAGTACGTCATTGTTTTGATCGATGTGTTCACTAAATTCGTATACCTGCATCGTACTCGTAAGATAGATTTCCGTAACACCATTAAAGCGCTTAAACCCGCTATATTTTATTCGGAAGTCCCTGCCGGATAATAGCAGATCAGGAAAGATGTTTTAAAGGTAGTGAATTTCGAGAATTCTGCGAAAGCAAACGAATTAAAGTTCACCCGACAGCGACCGATGATAGAGCCAATAGACAGGTAGAGCGTGTTATGCGTACATTGAAAATACGTTCACGACAGTAGAAACGACCGGGCGGCCGTGGCAAGACGCGATTGGGGAAATACAGCTAGCGTTGAACTGCACCACCAACCGCGTGACTAATTCGAGCCCTTTACAACTACTAATCGGTAGAACAGCGAGACCGTACGACCTATTACTACCCGACAATATCGAAGAAAAGGAAGTCGATATCCCTGATGTAAGACAGCAGGCTGTATAGAACATAGAGAGTAAAGCCCAGTACAACAAAGAAAGTTTTGATAGAAACAAAGCTAAAGTGGTTAGGTTTAACCTCGGCGATTTCGTACTACGCAAAAAAAATGAGAAAAGAAACCAAACCAAGCTAGAGCCAAAATTCAAGGGTCCATTCGTAATAACCGAGATTTTGGAACGAGATAGATATATTTTAAAAACGCTAGACGGCAAACGATCGTATAAAAACAGTCACGACAGATTAAGAAAAATGCCGGACAGTCGCGTTCCCGCTGAGTTGGACGTCGGTAGTGACGGCAATAACAGTGACCACGACGACATGAGCACCTCGATCTCGGAAGATCCTTAGCACAAAGACCGTAGCACCTTACGGAGTACGTTATGAAGCTTGGTAAATGGGCAAGTGATGTGTTCACGCGCACCATGAGCTATAGAGTTATGAAGCTTGGTAAATGGGCAAGTGATGTGTTCACGCGCACCATGAGCTATAGAGTTATGAAGCTTGGTAAAGGGGCAAGTGATGTGTTCACGCGCACCATGAGCTATAGTGTTATGAAGCTCGACTAAGGGGCAAGTGATGTGTTCACGCGCACCATGAGCTATAGTGTTATGAAGCTCGACTAAGGGGCAAGTGATGTGTTCACGCGCACCATGAGCTATAGTGTTACGAAGTTTGGTGCGGTCGTGCGATCTAGAAAAACGAGATCCATTGGGGTGCGAAATCGAGACTGGTCCATTTCGCCGTTATGACCCGACTGATAACCCACAGGATGCAACTAGCACTTCCAATACTAATTACAACGTTACTAATTCATGTGCTCTTCTATTCCTTTTGTTGTCAAACCTCCGAACAAAATTTTGTTGTTACACCGGACCCTCAGCTTATTTAGACATTAAGTTAAATTGTAGACATGCTAATTGTACCGAACCTAATGTTAGAAAGACTCAATCTTGTAGCTGCACCCGAGGACGTGTGATAGTCAGAATGGCCGTGTCGGAGATGGAAAAACACCGGAACCTCTCCTTGGATTCTCGGGAATACCGTAATGTCGTAATTTAGATTAAACAAATGTCGCTCCGATTGTTCGAGGTTTATGATAGTGAGCTTGGGCTCGAGGCGACAACCAGTCGCCGAACGTAGCCGCGGTCAAGGGATGAACGTTTTATCTAACAAAGGCACAGAGTAACTCTATACCTCTCCTTTAAAGAAATAGCCGTAGCGACACGTGGCAGTAAATATTTCAAAGGTTTCTGTTCCGTGGCTCGCCACACGCAGATCCTATCCTTCGGGTAAGATGATCTCCAGATGTCAATATACCTCCGCAGTATGTTTAGCTAACTTGAGGACCCGCAATAAATCTTAAGATTTAGTCAAGCAAAGTTCTTCATTTAGACAAACAGTCCTTGTTGCAACTACGGGACGATAGGAGAAGCCTATCTTCCACGAACGATGCCCCCGTCAACAACCTCCCCTCAAGGGCGGCCAGCATCTCTTTCAAAACGCCGATATGGAGATCGACCAATTAGCAACAGCGCTAATTTCCCTCACCTTTGGAACGAAAGCTTTCTTTGACGAATCCGAGGATCTCATGTCCTTAGACCCACCCATTATAGTTTTCCTCGACGGCATCGTCGAGACGGAGAGTTACTATCCGGTACGATCTCGACGACGATTCAAGTAACTCTCGGATACGTAGTGATGGCCCCATGCATTAACATTGAGTACAACTTAGACGCTAAAGAAGAGTAGAGTTCGTCATCCCGTTGACCGTGGATTCGTTATTGAGCCTAAGATCATTGTCATTAGCTTCTCGAGTATCAAATTATCGCGATTACTTGTCCAATTCCAACATGGTCATGTTTGCACTAGTAAATATCTCCTCTATTGCATAGTGATCACGTCTAGTGTCAATAGGGATTCGTTTACGCCCTTAACCCTAACTCTAATCGTAACGCCAACCCGACATATATATACGTAGTGTTGTCCTCGTGACCGATTTTTTTTTCATATCAGCAGATTTGCATACGTTTGCAGGTTTTCGATGAGCACGATGTCCGCGCCCCCGACGTCGTCTTAAATGAATATTATTTTGGCGAGACTGAGAGAAAGCAAATATGGGAACTCGGTCGAGAGAGGAGAGAAGTAGAACAGCCTCAGATAAAAGTAAACTTGGTAACGGTGCGGAATTTTGCCGTACAACCGTCTTTTCTTAAGACGTTTTACTCGAATAGCCCCAGGGATCTAATGCCCACTCCGTCTCTTCGTGCGTAGAGATATACTCTGCG
>NW_026109431.1:5000-15000 GCF_024516045.1 Bombus affinis | reverse complement strand
GTCTAGCCGAACGTAACGGTTTCTTTTTATTTTTTTAAAAAATTTTTTTCCACCGGACCTAGCTGACTGGGACGTTGGAACTTTGAAATTTCTCTCGTCCCGGTACGAAAAGGCCGAACGTTCCTTTCGAAATAATTTCTCAAAAAGCGTTACGAGGTATGGAAATTTTTATAGAAACCGTTATTGTTCGACGTCGTCTAGCCAAACGTAACGGTTTCTTTTTATTTTTTTAAAAAATTTTTTTCCACCGGACCTAGCTGACTGGGACGTTGGAACTTTGAAATTTCTCTCGTCCAGGTACGAAAAGGCCGAACGTTCCTTTCGAAATAATTCCTCAAAAAGCGTTACGAGGTATGGAAATTTTTATAGAAATCGTTATTGTTCGACGCCGTCTAGCCGAACGTAACGGTTTCTTTTTATTTTTTTTTTAAATTTTTTCCACCGGACCTAGCTGACTGGGACGTTGGCACTTTGAATTGTTTCGCACTGCTCCAAAAGTGCCGAAAGTACCGAAAGTTCCTTTCGCATTAATTCCATAATAAGCGTTATAAGGTACGTATATTCTAGCATAAATCGATATATTCTAATTAAATACATCGGGATTAAGCGTTAATTTTGTTCTTGAAACGTTCTAAAAAGTTTCGAATTGCACATTGGGACATGGAAAAATTTCCGTATCGAACACGTTTTTTCGAGTTATCTCGCTTAAAAGTGTTACAAGGTAGGAATATTTTTGCATAAATGGACGTATCTCGACGTTTTACGTCGGGATTAAGCGTTTATTTGGTCGGTGGAACGTTTTCTAGAAACGGAACTATGCGACGGGACGTTGGGACTTTGAAGAAGTTCGGCCGGTGCGAAAAGACCGAAAAGGTTTTTTCGAGTTATCTCGCTTAAAAGTGTTACAAGGTAGGAATATTTTTGCATAAATGGACGTATCTCGACGTTTTACGTCGGGATTAAGCGTTTATTTGGTCGGTGGAACGTTTTCTAGAAACGGAACTATGCGACGGGACGTTGGGACTTTGAAGAAGTTCGGCCGGTGCGAAAAGACCGAAAAGGTTTTTTCGAGTTATCTCGCTTAAAAGTGTTACAAGGTAGGAATATATTTGCATAAATGGACGTATCTCGACGTTTTACGTCGGGATTAAGCGTTTATTTGGTCGCTGGAACGTTTTCTAGAAACGGAACTATGCGACGGGACGTTGGGACTTTGAAGAAGTTCGGCCGGTGCGAAAAGACCGAAAAGGTTTTTTCGAGTTATCTCGCTTAAAAGTGTTACAAGGTAGGAATATTTTTGCATAAATGGACGTATCTCGACGTTTTACGTCGGGATTAAGCGTTTATTTGGTCGCTGGAACGTTTTCTAGAAACGGAACTATGCGACGGGACGTTGGGACTTTGAAGAAGTTCGGCCGGTGCGAAAAGACCGAAAAGGTTTTTTCGAGTTATCTCGCTTAAAAGTGTTACAAGGTAGGAATATATTTGCATAAATGGACGTATCTCGACGTTTTACGTCGGGATTAAGCGTTTATTTGGTCGCTGGAACGTTTTCTAGAAACGGAACTATGCGACGGGACGTTGGGACTTTGAAGAAGTTCGGCCGGTGCGAAAGGACCGAAAAGGTTTTTTCGAGTTATCTCGCTTAAAAGTGTTACAAGGTAGGAATATTTTTGCATAAATGGACGTATCTCGACGTTTTACGTCGGGATTAAGCGTTTATTTGGTCGCTGGAACGTTTTCTAGAAACGGAACTATGCGACGGGACGTTGGGACTTTGAAGAAGTTCGGCCGGTGCGAAAAGACCGAAAAGGTTTTTTCGAGTTATCTCGCTTAAAAGTGTTACAAGGTAGGAATATATTTGCATAAATGGACGTATCTCGACGTTTTACGTCGGGATTAAGCGTTTATTTGGTCGCTGGAACGTTTTCTAGAAACGGAACTATGCGACGGGACGTTGGGACTTTGAAGAAGTTCGGCCGGTGCGAAAAGACCGAAAAGGTTTTTTCGAGTTATCTCGCTTAAAAGTGTTACAAGGTAGGAATATTTTTGCATAAATGGACGTATCTCGACGTTTTACGTCGGGATTAAGCGTTTATTTGGTCGGTGGAACGTTTTCTAGAAACGGAACTATGCGACGGGACGTTGGGACTTTGAAGAAGTTCGGCCGGTGCGAAAAGACCGAAAAGGTTTTTTCGAGTTATCTCGCTTAAAAGTGTTACAAGGTAGGAATATATTTGCATAAATGGACGTATCTCGACGTTTTACGTCGGGATTAAGCGTTTATTTGGTCGCTGGAACGTTTTCTAGAAACGGAACTATGCGACGGGACGTTGGGACTTTGAAGAAGTTCGGCCGGTGCGAAAAGACCGAAAAGGTTTTTTCGAGTTATCTCGCTTAAAAGTGTTACAAGGTAGGAATATATTTGCATAAATGGACGTATCTCGACGTTTTACGTCGGGATTAAGCGTTTATTTGGTCGCTGGAACGTTTTCTAGAAACGGAACTATGCGACGGGACGTTGGGACTTTGAAGAAGTTCGGCCGGTGCGAAAAGACCGAAAAGGTTTTTTCGAGTTATCTCGCTTAAAAGTGTTACAAGGTAGGAATATTTTTGCATAAATGGACGTATCTCGACGTTTTACGTCGGGATTAAGCGTTTATTTGGTCGCTGGAACGTTTTCTAGAAACGGAACTATGCGACGGGACGTTGGGACTTTGAAGAAGTTCGGCCGGTGCGAAAAGACCGAAAAGGTTTTTTCGAGTTATCTCGCTTAAAAGTGTTACAAGGTAGGAATATATTTGCATAAATGGACGTATCTCGACGTTTTACGTCGGGATTAAGCGTTTATTTGGTCGCTGGAACGTTTTCTAGAAACGGAACTATGCGACGGGACGTTGGGACTTTGAAGAAGTTCGGCCGGTGCGAAAAGACCGAAAAGGTTTTTTCGAGTTATCTCGCTTAAAAGTGTTACAAGGTAGGAATATTTTTGCATAAATGGACGTATCTCGACGTTTTACGTCGGGATTAAGCGTTTATTTGGTCGCTGGAACGTTTTCTAGAAACGGAACTATGCGACGGGACGTTGGGACTTTGAAGAAGTTCGGCCGGTGCGAAAAGACCGAAAAGGTTTTTTCGAGTTATCTCGCTTAAAAGTGTTACAAGGTAGGAATATATTTGCATAAATGGACGTATCTCGACGTTTTACGTCGGGATTAAGCGTTTATTTGGTCGCTGGAACGTTTTCTAGAAACGGAACTATGCGACGGGACGTTGGGACTTTGAAGAAGTTCGGCCGGTGCGAAAAGACCGAAAAGGTTTTTTCGAGTTATCTCGCTTAAAAGTGTTACAAGGTAGGAATATATTTGCATAAATGGACGTATCTCGACGTTTTACGTCGGGATTAAGCGTTTATTTGGTCGCTGGAACGTTTTCTAGAAACGGAACTATGCGACGGGACGTTGGGACTTTGAAGAAGTTCGGCCGGTGCGAAAAGACCGAAAAGGTTTTTTCGAGTTATCTCGCTTAAAAGTGTTACAAGGTAGGAATATTTTTGCATAAATCGACGTATCTCGACGTTTTACGTCGGGATTAAGCGTTTATGTCGTCCCCAAGACCTTCTACAAAGTTTCGATTTTTTCGTTGGGACTTTGAAAAATTTCCGTATCGAACACGTTTTTTCGAGTTATCTCGCTTAAAAGTGTTACAAGGTAGGAATATTTTTGCATAAATGGACGTATCTCGACGTTTTACGTCGGGATTAAGCGTTTATTTGGTCGGTGGAACGTTTTCTAGAAACGGAACTATGCGACGGGACGTTGGGACTTTGAAGAAGTTCGGCCGGTGCGAAAAGACCGAAAAGGTTTTTTCGAGTTATCTCGCTTAAAAGTGTTACAAGGTAGGAATATATTTGCATAAATGGACGTATCTCGACGTTTTACGTCGGGATTAAGCGTTTATTTGGTCGCTGGAACGTTTTCTAGAAACGGAACTATGCGACGGGACGTTGGGACTTTGAAGAAGTTCGGCCGGTGCGAAAAGACCGAAAAGGTTTTTTCGAGTTATCTCGCTTAAAAGTGTTACAAGGTAGGAATATATTTGCATAAATGGACGTATCTCGACGTTTTACGTCGGGATTAAGCGTTTATTTGGTCGCTGGAACGTTTTCTAGAAACGGAACTATGCGACGGGACGTTGGGACTTTGAAGAAGTTCGGCCGGTGCGAAAGGACCGAAAAGGTTTTTTCGAGTTATCTCGCTTAAAAGTGTTACAAGGTAGGAATATTTTTGCATAAATGGACGTATCTCGACGTTTTACGTCGGGATTAAGCGTTTATTTGGTCGCTGGAACGTTTTCTAGAAACGGAACTATGCGACGGGACGTTGGGACTTTGAAGAAGTTCGGCCGGTGCGAAAAGACCGAAAAGGTTTTTTCGAGTTATCTCGCTTAAAAGTGTTACAAGGTAGGAATATTTTTGCATAAATCGACGTATCTCGACGTTTTACGTCGGGATTAAGCGTTTATGTCGTCCCCAAGACCTTCTACAAAGTTTCGATTTTTTCGTTGGGACTTTGAAAAATTTCCGTATCGAACACGTTTTTTCGAGTTATCTCGCTTAAAAGTGTTACAAGGTAGGAATATTTTTGCACAAATGGACGTATCTCGACGTTTTACGTCGGGATTAAGCGTTTATTTGGTCGCTGGAACGTTTTCTAGAAACGGAACTATGCGACGGGACGTTGGGACTTTGAAGAAGTTCGGCCGGTGCGAAAAGTCCGAAATGGTTATTTCGAGTTATTTCGTTAAAAAGCGTTATAAGGTATAATTTTTTTGACAGGGATCGTTATATCTCTATTAAATACAATCGGATTAAACATTTTTGTCGAATTTTTTGAAAAATTAGCTTCCGTCGGACTGATACGACTGGGATATTTTTGCAATTTTTTCGTTAATTAATGTTACAAGGTATATATCTTTTTACATATTTCGTGTTATTTTAACGTGTTTTAATCGATTATAAAGTTATTTTTCGTCCATAGTCGATAAAACTGTATGTTTACTGATGCAATTTTTCGGTGAAAAAAAAAATTAATTTTTTGGTAAAAATGCATTTATAATATGTTAATAATGCTTGTGGTAAAATATTTCGATGGTTGGATATCGCCTTTATATAGTAGTTATTGAACGTGCGAGCGACTAAGTTCCAGCGTCCCTTCCGAACGGTACGTTGCTACGGAGGTTTTGCACCATAAGCGCGCGGCCGCTAGCCCGACCGGCGCCGGCCTTCCGGCCGGCCCCTTGGTATCTATAAGAGAAGCGTCGAGCCGGACGGTTCGGTCGGAACAGCGCTGGGCGCGTGGCTATTCTACGGCCTCGGTTGAGAATTCAGTCACCGCTCCTCGAGTCTTAGTGTATTTTACGCTATTTCTCGACTGTTCCTCCGTTCTCGTACTGGTTTTTTCTCTACACTGCTGCGCCGCGGGTCGAAGTCTAGGACGTAATGACCGTTAACGTGGCAAGCTTCCCCTTAGTCGGGAAGCTGGTGACCTGTGTGCACGTATTTGACAAAAGTTGGATGCGTGTGTGCTTGTACTTACGGAGTAGCCATTCTTGCAGAGACCATCGGTTGTAAGCTATTTGTAGCTGCACGATGGTCCTTTTGGCGTTCTGTAGAGTGCGTTATCTTCTGGTAACGCGTCTCTACAGAGGTGTTGAAGCTTATAAAAGAATATTCTTACGGTATGTCCAGCATGCGTATACGTGCTTTACCGCTAAGTTATATTCTACGAGAGAAGTTGGAGGAGAAAAGTTACAAACAGAAATAATTCTGTGAAGTATGAATCTTTGTATCGATATATGATGGTGAGAGAGGAGGAGAATTAAAGTGGCTGAGTGACGTTGTTACTGAACCATGGAACGTTGCTCTCTAAGTCATATTACATATATATATAAAATGAAAAGTCTCGTCGTACGGTGCTTACGTCCCACCTACGACACAGAGAGAACTTTTAAACGAAAATGCTGGTTTTTGGGAATATATTATAAGATCCCTGGTTGATCCTGCCAGTAGTCATATGCTTGTCTCAAAGATTAAGCCATGCATGTCTCAGTACATGCCGCATTAAGGTGAAACCGCGAATGGCTCATTAAATCAGTTATGGTTTCTTAGATCATACCTACATTTACTTGGATAACTGTGGTAATTCTAGAGCTAATACATGCAAACAGATTCCGACCAGAGATGGTAGGAATGCTTTTATTAGATCAAAACCAATCGGTGGCGGATGGCTCGTCTGTCCGTCCATCGTTTGTTTTGGTGACTCTGAATAACTTTGTGCTGATCGCATGGTCATCTAGCACCGGCGACGCATCTTTCAAATGTCTGCCTTATCAACTGTCGATGGTAGGTTCTGCGCCTACCATGGTTGTAACGGGTAACGGGGAATCAGGGTTCGATTCCGGAGAGGGAGCCTGAGAAACAGCTACCACATCCAAGGAAGGCAGCAGGCGCGCAAATTACCCACTCCCGGCACGGGGAGGTAGTGACGAAAAATAACGATACGGGACTCATCCGAGGCCCCGTAATCGGAATGAGTACACTTTAAATCCTTTAACGAGGACCAATTGGAGGGCAAGTCTGGTGCCAGCAGCCGCGGTAATTCCAGCTCCAATAGCGTATATTAAAGTTGTTGCGGTTAAAAAGCTCGTAGTTGAATCTGTGTGTCACAGTGTCGGTTCACCGCTCGCGGTGTTTAACTGGCATTATGTGGTACGTCCTATCGGTGGGCTTAGCTCCTCGCGGGCGGTCCAACTAATATCCCATCGCGGTGCTCTTCACTGAGTGTCGAGGTGGGCCGATACGTTTACTTTGAACAAATTAGAGTGCTTAAAGCAGGCTACCTTCGCCTGAATACTGTGTGCATGGAATAATGGAATAGGACCTCGGTTCTATTTTGTTGGTTTTCGGAGCCCCGAGGTAATGATTAATAGGGACAGATGGGGGCATTCGTATTGCGACGTTAGAGGTGAAATTCTTGGATCGTCGCAAGACGGACAGAAGCGAAAGCATTTGCCAAAAATGTTTTCATTAATCAAGAACGAAAGTTAGAGGTTCGAAGGCGATCAGATACCGCCCTAGTTCTAACCATAAACGATGCCAGCCAGCGATCCGCCGAAGTTCCTCCGATGACTCGGCGGGCAGCTTCCGGGAAACCAAAGCTTTTGGGTTCCGGGGGAAGTATGGTTGCAAAGCTGAAACTTAAAGGAATTGACGGAAGGGCACCACCAGGAGTGGAGCCTGCGGCTTAATTTGACTCAACACGGGAAACCTCACCAGGCCCGGACACCGGAAGGATTGACAGATTGATAGCTCTTTCTTGATTCGGTGGGTGGTGGTGCATGGCCGTTCTTAGTTGGTGGAGCGATTTGTCTGGTTAATTCCGATAACGAACGAGACTCTAGCCTGCTAAATAGACGTAACTTATGGTATCTCGAAGGCCCCCGGCTTCGGTCGGTGGGTTTTTACTACCAACGTACAAACAAATCTTCTTAGAGGAACAGGCGGCTTCTAGCCGCACGAGATTGAGCAATAACAGGTCTGTGATGCCCTTAGATGTTCTGGGCCGCACGCGCGCTACACTGAAGGAATCAGCGTGTTTTCCCTGGCCGAAAGGCCCGGGTAACCCGCTGAACCTCCTTCGTGCTAGGGATTGGGGCTTGCAATTATTCCCCATGAACGAGGAATTCCCAGTAAGCGCGAGTCATAAGCTCGCGTTGATTACGTCCCTGCCCTTTGTACACACCGCCCGTCGCTACTACCGATTGAATGATTTAGTGAGGTCTTCGGACTGGTGCGCGGCCAATGTGATAAGCATTGCCGATGTTACCGGGAAGATGACCAAACTTGATCATTTAGAGGAAGTAAAAGTCGTAACAAGGTTTCCGTAGGTGAACCTGCGGAAGGATCATTAACGATATAACACAAAAACTTAAAGAATTTGACTTGAACACTTGAAAAATACGAAACTGTATAAGTCGGTAAGGAGCCGTACTCCTCCTATATCGACGAACCAAAGTATATACGACGTATCAACAAGCTATATACTTTAACAAAGAACAGTTAAATTCGCCCGGAGCGTGGCTTACTCCGTTGGCAAAATGATGAAAAGACATAAGGAGGAGACGACCCTCCAGCTACGAAACTATATGAAGAGAAGGTGGCACTCTCTCTCGATCATCGGGATGAAGAGATACATATATATATATATATATATATATATACATACATAAACGAATTCGAGGCGCCTGCGTGAGGTCGTACACAGAAAGACCCGCCGTCTGCGAATATTATGATTTTATAATAAAACTATAAATGGGAACTTGAGCTTTCGAAAATTAAACTTTGACACGAATATCGAACGAAAAATTACGAATGGAAACCACCCGTAAAGAGAAATGAGATCGAGGCGCTTGCGTGAGGCCGTATACAGAAAGACCCGCCGCCACGATCTCGTATTTTTTTTTTTGCGTCGTGGAGACCGTACAAACGAATAACAAAATCTCTAAAGTGCCTCGTGTCGGAGAGATCATGCTCGCCTATTCTCTTCTATGTTTCGTGGTCTGTGTTGCGTTTGCTCTCCTCCTAGCAACGGGACATCGAAGACTCCTCTTTGGGATCGAACGAAGCGACTAAAACGAGTCGACGAGAGCGAAAGTACGAGTAGCGAGTCGCGCATGTAGAAAGGATACCGACATATCTTCGAAGGTTCTCTTCGAAGATCCATGGATACCTTATGCGCGTCGACCTTTCGTCTCTTTCACCGCTCTCGGTCGTTCTCGAAACGTGCTTCCTACCCATAGGGCGTGTGTTCTTCGTATGTCGTTTTGTTCGAAATAACGAAACCACTTGTAACATACTCGTGGATCGGGTAACCTAGAACGAAAACGCATTGCGTGGATGTTGGCCCGCTATGATAATGATGATGATGACGATGACTATGATGACGATGCGTAGCAACGATTCGTAACTAGTCTAGCCGAAGTTGGTTCAGAGGGGACCGCAGGCTGTCTACCCTCGATGTCGTGAGTCGGACACCCGTGCCGTCGCTAGAGTTTTTTCAAAGCTCGGCTTCTGGATATTGGGAAGAAAGACCGCTCGAGGACGACGGCTGCGCGTGCGTCCCATCGAATTTTTTTTTTTTTATACCACCTGAACGACTAAAGTTTCGTCTAGTTCGTCGCATATAACCCGTTCAGAGGGGACCGCAGGCTGTCTATCCTCGTTGTCGTGAGTCGGACACCCGTGCCGTCGCTGAAGTTTTTTCAAAGCTCGGCTTCTGGATATTGGGAAGAAAGACCGCGCGAGGTAGATGGATGCGAGTCCCATCGAATTTTTTTATTTTTTAAAAAAAACAATCACCTGAACGGAGATGTGTTCTCTTTCGTCGATTTTTCACGCTTTGAGTCGTCGCGATCGCCATCCGTTCGGAGGAGATCGCCGACTTCGAAGCCTCGATGTCGTGAGTCGGACACCCGTGCCGTCGCTAGAGTTTTTTCAAAGCTCGGCTTCTGGATATTGGGAGGAAAGACCGCTCGAGGCCGAGGGTCGCGCGAGTCCCATCGAATCTTTACATCACCCGAACGATGGAGGCGCACGCTCTTTTTCTTGAATAATTGGACGAGAGGAATGCATATCGTATTATATATACACACACACACATATATATATATATGGGCTAGCCACCGTGCGTATTTCTTCGCGAGATCGTGTGCTGCACAGAGGATTCAGAATCGGGTGTTATATCCCCGTCGTTTCCTGACGAACGGAGCTTCGATCTCGATGGTTGTTATATATCATAATGTACTTTTCGCCCGGCCGGCGGACGCGCGTATCTTCGCGCGTTCGTCGGATTTCATTTTCGAACGTTTTCGTGTCGTCGATCTTCCGGCGACTTCTGCGCGTCCGATTCCCGTTGGTCGGTCGTGTCGGATCTCGGCTTCG
>NW_026109430.1:0-38802 GCF_024516045.1 Bombus affinis | reverse complement strand
GACTACTTTGGCACTGTTTTGCAGATTAAATATTCTCAACTGTTGTTTGTTCATTGTTAGAACTCGTTACTAAAACAATTAATCCTCTGTTCTCTGGTTTATTTTTAATATACTAATTCATTACTACGAAACTCTCGATTATTTTAGTTATTCAAAGTGCTGCAAAGTTACTAATTTAGGTCAATAACAATATTCTTCGCTTCGACAAAACTTTCATCACAAGATTTTCTGATATAATACAATTGTATGCTGATTACTTTTCAAATTATTTGTTTCTTAATTAAATCTAGCTGTTACAAACCTTTGTCTGAATCAAAATCTTTGTACACGTCACGAGACATGGTTACACGGTTCATCAAATCAATAGTAATATGAGACTCTCGATTGGTATTAAGAGTGGAACAATATGAAAGGCAAAGTTCATCGGTTACAGCTATCTAGATGCTTCGACAGAATCGATTTTGGTGGAAACTGGTATCCAATAGTTGGCTTTATGTTCTTCCGGATCATCAGCTCGATACGTGGGAGGAAATCGCTCGATTAAAGCCTATTTGAACTCTCGGATTCGACAACTAGCTATTACGACTGTCAACTTCGAATTAAGTTGCTTCTCCCACGACTTTGATCTTTCGACCATTTTGTTTCCAATCGTTGGTTCGTTGGATAAGCGATACTAATGATTTTTTGATGAGAAGTTCGATAATAGGATTGCAGGTATGCAGCTATCGACGATAGCTGCAGACGAAGGCTGAATTTATGATGTCGAATAGTTGAAGCGCCGATCTGATGGAAGTTTGCCGAAGCGATTAGAATTTCGAAAGCATTACAAAGCGGTTAGTTATCTCTCTATCACTGAGAAATATGCAATTTTAATAATTGTAAAAATAAAAAATCTGGAACCTGTTGTTTTATCATTTTTGTCATATTGAATTTTATTGCGTTATGGTACCCATTTTTTAAGGCTAATTTTATTACTAGTACGCTTTGTATCAAATTTTTGGAAAATTTTATTGGATTGCAAAAAGGGATCGTATATGGCGCAATAAGGTTGATGCACAACTGTAGCATTAAACATTTCTCCTATGAAACTAATTTTATTACTATCGTGCATCGAATGTTATTACAAAGTTTACAAATTTTCATCGTTATCGCATTTGAAAAAGAACCGTACAGGTGTAATAAGCTTGGTGTATCATACTAACGTCAAACTTTCTCTTTTGAAGTCAGCCTCTTGCAATTACGCTTTGCTTTAAATTTGTTTAAATTCCACCGCAGTCGAATGCAAAGAAAAATCATATACAAGTTATAATATGATTGTTGCATCGTTTGTTCTACTCTTAAGAGGAAACATTTCGAGTACTACGTTTCCAAATTGCGACAGTTGTTTCTAACGAATGAATGAAGATAACTTAACTGAACGATTAATAGACGTATTACGTGAACCTGCACATTCCCGCAGGAGATTGTCGTGTTTGTTCAGACACGAAACTTCTGCAAGGCGCGACCCGTTTGTTTGGCTTTGACGTTTGCATTCACGTCTTTGTGTTGTGCAACGTTCCCAGCAAATGGTCGCGGAAAAGATTTATCAACTAACATAATCACTGACTGGTTCGAAGTGATACAAACCTTATGATACAACATTTGGCAAGATGAGATGTCCAAAAAGATTAAAAACATTATTCTTATCATATTCGTTGGAATTGTAAGGTACATGGCAAACAAAATGCTTGCCAATTTTTTTTTTTTTTAATTCTATTATTAATCAACATAAAGAAGAATCGTGCTTTTGAAGAAAATTTTTCATTTCTGGACACTCTATCGTTTCATTTTTTAGATTATAATGCATTTTATGAGTTAGAAGCTAAACCCACGATATAGTGCAATCGAGATTATACAGAATGATCTATATCTTGACTTATAGTCAAACAACTGTTACTAATGTTACGAAGTCTTTTGTAATAACTTCATCGTTTAATTAAACATCATTTTTCTACGATTTAATTCCAAATATATTTATAAGAATTAGGTATTCTAATGAATACTCTGTTTAAAAAAATGTGGAATGTATCGAAGAGAAATTAGAAACGCTCGAACAATCCATTGTTTTCCTGAGAGAAGAAAGGCACGGGCAATATTCGTTGCAGCCTCTTCGATTTTCGATAAAACGTCAAATCACCTTTGTATCCTACAGAAAATATTTCAACGATTAAATTTGCATCGAATTCGAAGCCGATGGATATTTCCGCATGATCGAACAGTTTAACGAACAGAAACTACACACTGCAAAACACTTCGTAGTAATTCATCGTTGGCTCGCAGTGTTTCACGCGTTCAACAACGGGTGAACGAGGCGATCTTTCACAACCAGATACACTTTTCCCCTTCTTGTTGGCCCGTGTCATCGTCACGAATTTCCAAAAATGATTTATAAACTTACCTCGCCTTGTCAACGAATTATTTGTTGAGAGATGCTCAGTTGGTATGACCGCTAGTTGCTAAAAGGTTACTAGGCTTATGTTGGCACGACTCCTCACGACGCTCTTTTGTCTTAGGAGTCGACCACGTGTTAATTGCTAAGACGCATTGGGAGAGATTAGACGTTAGCTGTGTGATTTGGTGTTTTGTACAAGAGAGAAAATAAAAGGTGTGATAACCAATCCGAGTGGATCAGCTTGATTATCAACCCCAACCTATATAAAATAACAGGTTATGGGCCCAGAGCAGTAAACTGCGGCAGGAGAGATATATATTTTTGAGTTTTGAATTTTTTTGTGTGAAATTATCCGAGGAGAAAGCACACTATGTCCGACCAAGAAAGCATGGCCGATGTGGACAGGGAGATGAACCCAATCTTGAGGAAAGGAAATTACGAATACTGGAGAACAATGACGGAAGCTTCGTTGGTTTTCCTGGGCTGCTGGGATGCCGTACAGCCAGGATTTACTCCAGCGGAAATGATGAAGCCAGAATGTATAAAGATGGACAACAAAGCATGTGCGTACATTTTCCGGCATGTACGCCCCCAATACCTTGGGGATATCAGGACCCGGAAAACAGCAAGGGAGTGCTGGAAGGCGTTAGAAAATATCCACGGGAGATCCACGGCGATGGACATTGTATTATGCATGCGAGAACTAGGAACAATGGAGAAGACCCCTAGCATGGACGTGTCCGAGTATTGCGGGAGGATACAAGATCTATGCGACAAATTATCCAGCGTAGGTATAAAAATCGAAGACCACGTTAGGGCGTGTTTTCTCTTAGCCGGCCTCGTGGCGGACCCAGATTACTCAACCTATCTCAGAACAACGAGAATCGATAAGGATCTGAGCGCGAGTGTTGTAAAATCTGATTTATTACTCGAGGAGAGGAGACTCGATGCGGCGGAAGGATCATCCGAAAGGGGCAGCGCAATGGCGACCCGGAAACAAGGGAAGTCCAAGCAGCACAAAGATGGCGCCAGGCCGAAGACAAAGGACGCACATGATCAGAAGTGCTACATATGTGGCAAAATGGGTCACATATCGTATCAATGCCGAGACCAAAAGGGAGACAAGGAGGAAAGGAACCAGAAGGAGAAAAGGAGGGATAGAGGATCGGAAGAAAGGCCAAAGTCTAAGGGACTTATATCGACTCTGGCTTTGTCTTCGATCAGCCATATGAGTAGGGCGATGATAAGTTACCTGGACTCAGGCGCCTCAAACCACATGACACCGGGCAGACACCGATTCGTAGAATTCACGCCCGCGACGGGACAGATCAGAATCGGCAAGGGGTACCTGGAAGTCAAGGGAAGGGGAACAATCATCGTAAAGATGGCGGAGTCCTGTGGTGGCTGGACGCTATCCCTATCCAACGCTCTATGGGTGCCCGAGCTAGACGTAAATCTAATTTCGGTTAGACAACTAGCAAAAAAGGGCGTCACCACGGTGTGCACTAGGGATGAAGCCATTGGAACACACGAAGACGGAGATGTCGTATTCAACTCAAAGGTTGGAGACGACGTATACTATCTGGAGACAATACCTGCGGAGGAGCACATGGCAGGCCTCTCCGTGGAGCATAATCAGGAGAAAGCTAGCCAGAATGAAGGAGACATTGAGGTCGTTGAGGCAAGGGCATACAAGGGTACCACATCGTGGCACGAGAGATTGGGTCACTTGCATGGAAATGCAATGAGAAAGATTCCTATAGAAAGTGTGAAGGAGGAGTCCAAGAGACAAGATGAGCTATGTGGAGTCTGCGTAAAAGGAAAGATGACAAGGGTGCCATTCCCGAAGACAGCCCACCACATGTGCCAACGTCCTCTAGAAATCGTACACAGCGATGTCAGTGGCAGAGCCCAGTGCAGATCGTTAGGTGGAGGTAATTATTTTGTAACGCTCATAGATGATTTCTCCAGGTACATGTACGTTAGGATCATCAGTAGGAAGAGCGAGGTATTCAGGTGCTTCAAGGAATACCAGATGGAAGTAGAAGCCCTACATCAATCGAGAATCTGTGCCCTTCAGACAGATAACGGAGGAGAGTATACAGGGGTTGACTTTGAGAACTATTTAAAGGCGAGAGGTATCTTGCACAGAAAGACTGTTCCGAGGAACCCTGAGCAAAATGGAGTTTCAGAACGGGCGAACAGGACACTGGTCGAGATGTCTAGATGCCTACTAATCCAATCAGGGCTCCCTGACTATCTGTGGGGAGAGGCGGTGAACACTGCATGCCATATCAGGAACCTATGCCCATACACTGCTATCGGAGATAAGATCCCACTAGAACTGTGGAAAGGTAAGGGATGCGACATCCAAGGGGAGATCAATAGGCTAAGGGTATTCGGATGCAGGGTCTGGTACCTAAAAAGCCCAGGTGAAGGTAAATTCGACAGCAAGGCAGATGAAGGGATATTTGTAGGTTATGACAGACAGGTCAAGGGGTATAGAATCTACCTACCGAAGACCAAAAGGGTAATAATTTCTTGTCATGTCAGGTTCGAGGAAAACGTATTCCCCTATAAGCGTATGAAAGTGGATGCAAGGAATATCAAAAGGAGATTCACCGAATGGATATGGGACGTTGAAGACTTCGAACTCCAAGGAGGAGGTAATACAACCGATATAGAGACTCAAAGCGACGGTGAAAACGATGAGGGACACAGTGACTACTTCCTGGATAGCCTAACAAATGAAAATAGTCAGCAAGAAGTTGTGAGTGCTCCAATCGTACCTAGGAGATCAGCGAGATTGCACAAACCAAAGACGTGCAATAGTTGTGCTCACGTTGCGACAGTTTGTAGGAAGCAAAGTTTATGTGAGTCTGTGAATGTGTACGATGCTCTGAAAGGGCCAGATGCTCAAAAGTGGACAGATGCAATTGCGAAGGAGTTAGAAAATCTAGCGAACAAAGATGTGTGGGATATAGTGAAGAGACCTTTAGATAGAAATGTGATAGATTGTAGGTGGGTGCTAGTCATGAAAAGAGACCCAGATAGGCATAAAGCTAGACTTGTAGCTCGAGGATTCTGGCAAAGGCCTGGAGTAGACTATTCCGAAACCTTTAACCCAATAGTAAAGCGTAGGACACTAAGGATATTGCTTGCTCTGTGTGCGGAGAACGAGTGGTGTTACGAACACATTGATGTGGAGTGTGCGTATCTAAACAGTCCTTTGGATGAGGACATATATATGGAGCAACCTGATTTCTACAAGGTTTCGGGGAAGGATAGAACTCAGTATGTGTGTAAACTTAAAAAGAGTTTATATGGTTTGAAGCAAGCGGGGAGAGTGTGGTTTAAGTATATAAGTTGTATCTTGAGAGATATGAATCTGAACCCATGTGTGAGTGATCCATGCATGTATGTGAATAAATCCAAGGATCTCATTGTGGCTGTGTATGTGGATGATATCCTTGTATTCGGTACGGAGGCTATGATTCACACGTTCAAAACTAGGATTAAGGAGAAACTAGATGTGAGGATGCTAGGAAGCGATACTCAATTCCTATCCATCCACTTGAGTAAGCCAAACAGCACTACCGTGGTGTTCGACCAATCCACGCAGATAAGTCAAATGTTGGAGCTGTTTGACATTACTCAAGAGGTTGGAGTGTCTACACCACTAGCCAAGGAGTGCGAGGCTGGACTAGACATTGTGGATAGTGAACCAGTAGACAATAAGTTGTACGAACAGGCTGTGGGGCATATAATGTACATCGCCACAGTAAGCCGTCCTGATGTTGCGTGCGCAATAGGAAAATTAAGCCAAAGATGTGCGAATCCGACGGTGTCTGACTGGAAGGCAGTGAAACGTGTTTTTAGGTACCTGTTGAAAACTAAAGACTTAAAGTTAGTATACCAAAGGACAGGGCAACCTCTAAAGGTGTTTTGTGATTCAGACTTTGCAGGCTGTGCAATAGATAGGAAGTCTAGAAGCGGTTATGTTTTTATACTTGCTGGTGGAGCGGTGTCTTGGTTGTCGAAAAAGCAACCAATCATATCTCAATCGACATGCGAGGCAGAGTTTGTAGCGATGCAAGAGGCAGCTAGAGAGACTGTGTGGATGTCCTTATTACTAAGGGAGTTAGGTCAATCGTCATATTGTCCGCGTCCATGCAAAACTTTTGGTGACAACATTGGAGCGATCTCATGGTCCAAGGATGAAGTAGTGGCCGAGAGTTCTAAACATGTTCAAGTGCGTTACTTTTATGTTAAGAATTGCGTGTCGAAAGGGATACTGGATTATATCTACATATCTAGTTCTGAGAATGTTGCCGACATTCTTACCAAAGGGTTAAATAGAGTTAAGACCCAGTATTTTACCAAAGCTATGGGGCTTTTGGAAACTAGCGATCAAAGGGGAGTGTTGAGAGATGCTCAGTTGGTATGACCGCTAGTTGCTAAAAGGTTACTAGGCTTATGTTGGCACGACTCCTCACGACGCTCTTTTGTCTTAGGAGTCGACCACGTGTTAATTGCTAAGACGCATTGGGAGAGATTAGACGTTAGCTGTGTGATTTGGTGTTTTGTACAAGAGAGAAAATAAAAGGTGTGATAACCAATCCGAGTGGATCAGCTTGATTATCAACTCCAACCTATATAAAATAGCATTATTCATCGAAAATCCATAAAGCGTCCAAAATATGGAAGGATCCAATTGGAAAAATCGCGTTTATTATTTCACTTCAGAAACATGAACGTCGTTCCACGAAGCTCCGCCATAACACCTGCTGTTGTCAACCTTTTCAGGAATATATCGTTACGTTCTTTCGTTTCCTTCCATCCATTGTACATTAATTTTCCTTTGGCCGAATAACCAACTTTCTTCCCATATATTTCGTTTCTCGATTATCCAACTTTAAACAGTCGTCTCTGGCCTGTTTTCTCTCTAATTGCCGAGTAGCCGTCGGCGTGATTGCAATCTGTTCCGGTCGTTTTAATACGAAAACGTCGGAAATCCGAGCGTTGAACGTGATATTAAAATTCCTTGGTTCACCACTCGACTATTTCCCTCCTCTTCGTCGAATAGCAAATACCAACCGACCGACGAAGAATACGCAATCAAAACGACCGGGCGAGTATAAAAAACGTCTAGAAAGGTTGCCATTCGAATAAAAGCTACCAGGCGAGGCTTGGTTATCCCATGTTTCCATCCTTTGGGAACGTTATTTTATCCCGTTGCCTTTTTTCTCTTTCTCTCTCTCTCTCTCCCCGTCGCCTAGAACGATGAGACGGCATGATATCAACGACGAAAAATGGATCTGTCGGGTGTAGGACGAACCTTTCGAACCAACACTTTGGGACAAACGTTTCGCACGAATGAGGGGAAGGAACGTTCAGAAGGAACAGTTGGAACGAATACTTGGAACGAACACTTGGAACAAACGGTAGGTTGTTTTCACGAAAATAATCGGCCACCACGCTTCAATCTTGTTCTACAATCGTGCATCAAGTGTTCTTCCTATAATTGAATATCTCGTTCCGTTGTATCGGTGTATCGAACATCTTGAAGAGGCCAGGAGTTCTCTGGTTCTCTCTAACTCGCTACCGTAACACGATTGAAATATGCAGAATACGGTGTTCAGCGGTGGGAACAAATATTGGACGCTCGAAGTTTGGTGTCCTCTACAATAGATGAAATGTAAATGACACGAATGTACCTATCAAATAAATTCCAAACTGTTCGGTATTTAAGCTTCAAGAGCACCAATTCATCACACCGGCGCGCAGCGTTGGATTTTATTTGTCAGTTCGAAACAATACGTGCTTTGTTTTCCTTACGCTGCTTTGTTCTTTTTATTCATCCTCTTTGTTTCAGTAGCCCAAAGTAGGGTTTTATAGGTGGGTAATTGGAGTATTACACTCTTTCTTTCTCAAACAACAGTTCGTTTTGTTCGAAGTTTTTATTCTTCTTTGGAAGTAGGAAACGGATTAGGGAATGTTTAGTAGTCAAGGGAATGTTTAGAGATTGCCAGGAACAGTCGGTACTCTCTTCAATTTCCTAAGGAACTATCCGCACGGTTCCCCGCCTTTATTTTATCGAAAGCTGAGGCACGTTTCTCAAACGAACACGACGGAGATCCACCAGGAAATAAACTTTGAAAGAGCAAAGGAACGCGACGGATCTTGGGACACGTCTTACTAAAGGATTCACTATGATTTCGTGTCGCTTTTACTGGCGGATATTGACGATGAATACTAATGCAACTATTTGATCGAATCGTGTAAATTACCTTTTGTCCGATCATCTCCATCTAATGTATTTTAATATACCTTAAAATAATAGAAGCTTAAAAATGTTCAAACGTTCAATCAATTAGGATGCAATTCGTCCATAAAAATTAACGATCAAAAGATTTGCTATGATTTCAGTAAAGTAAAGCATTTCAATTTTATTATCTCAGCTTTCTCGCGCAATAATTTGCAATTTTACAATTAGTCAACTGACTGATATCCTTAAGTTTATTTATCAAAGCTGCTGGTATAGACAATTACATAGTTCAAGTTTAAAAAATGTACGTAATATCGTTATTTTTCTCTGCTTTTCAATTTACGGAGTTCATCAGCATGGTTTTCAAGCGATTAGTGCAATAAAACATACTTTAAAAAGTTCTTTATCTTCAAACCGCTCGTAAACTACGAGTCAGATAAAGGAGGTACTTCTAAACTCACGCGAAGATTATTAACGCTGTTTCCAGCAGAATTATCCAAAATCCGGAAGTACGTCAACGTGATAGTGTACTTTATCTGCGAAGAAGACTATTTTTTATTTCTATAACGTCAGAACTATCAGAAGAGCCAAGCGATCAATTCATAATTCTTCGTAGACAAATTTCGCAAATTTACAACGACGCATTTTTTAAAGAATATTGATTAATTTCAACTTTGGTTCATTTCTTTGTATTATATATTTTTTCATCCTGATTCCTTTAATACGAGTTTCATCTAATTCTATACGCGATCCTCGTTAACAGATTATTTGCGTTTATAATCTTCCAATTTCACGAGAACACACTAATCACCGTCTCTAGTCATTGATTTGCCATTAATTTATACATTTTGGAAAAATTGGTATACCATTACCGCAAGTGCACATGGCAATTCAAATGGTTCCGTACAATAGCGTATATTGCCTATTAAAGATGTTAATTTATATTTCGCCGGCAGGCTTCATTTAATTACTTAATGGAGATATTGAAACGTCATATTGACATGCAATCTCGGTATTGCGCCGAATATCTAAATTTTGTGGCGTACTAACCACATAAATGTTCTCTGGAATAATACCGCAGTCTAAACAACAGAACGTACACTGGTGGCAATGCGCAACCCTCTATTGGCAGTTATAGAGGGTGGATCAACGCCGCCGACGGTCAAAAGCAGCCACTTTCTCAACTTTACGATCCTCCCGCTCGATGTTTACTCATAGCCTGGTGAAAATAGCTTTAAGACTACCGGAGGTTTCAGTTCGATATTTTTATGGGGGCCACCCTCAAGAAAGACGAAAGTCAACCTTACCGTCACACTAATTACGCAAACATCGCTGATGATTCAGTTTCTTATCTAAAACTGTTCTTTCAGTAATCGCGAGAAATTTATTTTTACGGTTAATAATTTAGTAAACAATAGTTGTGGACTATATAACGATACATATATGTAGTATCTAAATGGGTCTTTATGTTGGGTAATGATGGATTATTATGGGTAATGATGTTTTGATTTAATAAATAATATTCGAAGCAACGAAATGATTACAATGTTGTCGTACGTCTTATTTTCATACGCGGCTTTCGACTTCCCGATTCACACTCTCCGGCTTCTACACTCGCTCGCTCTCGCTTCTCACTCACACTGCACGCTTTTTGCATCCGTTCTCTCCGGCTTCTCAACTAACACTGCCTTTAGCGTTTCTTTGTCTTTTCTCGTCCTATCGGACACGTGTCCCGAAACGCCCGTGACCAGGGTCACGCAGCCCCTTTCCGCGAAACTATCCACTTGAAAGGACCGCATTGATGTACCCGACGATGCCGCGGCTTTCGCGACTTTGTTTACGGTTCGGCCGATATCTTAGGCCTTTTGTCCACGATATTACATATATATTCCGAACGAAGTTTGTTAAATGTTACATAGGAAAAATATGATAAATGCTTTTTTGGTGATTTTCTAACTTTTACGCTACTTGATGATCAAAAGGAAACGCTTTAATATAACGGTAGAATTTTAGTGAAAGTAACGATTTTTCGAATTCAAAGAAATCTCGTTTGGAAAGAATGTTTAAGGCACTGCCGAGATGTGACAGATGTACTACAAATTAAAATGCATTTCTAGATTCGTTAAATATCAACTAACAAGCCGCTTGTTATCAAAACGTTCGTGTTCACAAAGTAAATAACAATTGATTAAACTGTGTCATTAACTATTTAATCCGAGTTCTTAACACTTAACTCGATTCTTCGAACGAGCTTTTCGAGACGCTTTAATTAAACAAAAAACCAGTGTTCCGTATTCACGTGACTTTCTAGTTAGCTCTTTGTACAATCTAGAATGTATTAATTAAGCCAGAAAGCGTAGAATTTGCTTGTAACTTTTGTTGTAATGTAACTTCCTCGGATGTAGAGATGGCGTTTTTAATTTACCCCCGTCACGATGCTAAACCGTAAACTCATTTCGCTCGCGTTTCCCTCGTCCATTGTTAAAGGTACGTAAATACCACTGTAATAAGAAATTTAATTCAATATGTCATTCCCCCACACGTTTCATTATGTTTCGAGCTTTCCATTTTCGCTTAAAGATTCTACAATGTCAATGATGTCCATCAAATTTTGATAAACTGGTTGAGAAAATGAGACGTTTAAAATTAATTTATCGACGATAGAAATGATATTTGCTGAGGGATAACCAGACAGAATTATTGGGGCGGCTTATTCGATTTCTCGAAAAACATACTGCCAAGATGTTTCTATATATATTACATATTACATACTAGTTCGTTGTCCGACGAATACAAAGAAAAATTCGAGCAAACCTAACTAATCCTTCTACTCGTTATGGTGTAGCATAGTCAAGCTCGTAAGAGGGGTTAAGAAGCTTAGGTTAGTTCAACTTTAAGCCTATCGACATATTTCCTCAAACCAAATTGTTTTTTTTTTTAACGGCATGGTATCTCCGTGTCTTTTGTGATTCTTTCGAGAAGATATCATCGTCTTACTGGGATTAAATTTGTTTAACGTCCTCGGAACTCCATTTTATCATCTAGCTTTACAGTGAACGCGTCAATCGAGAAAGGATTGATGGATTGAAAAAATTGCACTTGCGTGCGATGAACGGCGTTGACGCTTGACGGCCAAATATCGTGATATTTTTCAGTTTAAAAGGACCAACATCTTTCTCAATTTCCCGTAAACCTCTCTTTTTTCGATATAATATTCAAAATATTCGGACGTTGTGTTGTCACGAATTACTCAACATTTTTATCCTTAAATATATGATCTTTTAAGATACATATAAAACGTCTGTGTCAACGATTTTGTGCCATAAAATCATTGAGAAATAGTTTTACAGGCCAGTCTCGTTTTTTTTACTCGCGATTAAAAAAAGAAGCTACAGTCGTTTGAATAAAAATTATTTTATATTACAATTTTGAATTACGTATCTGAGAGATATAAATAGGTTACCTGATGACAAATTGAAACAATTGTATTCGAAATCCCAGAATTTCCGGAATTTTTCTTCAATCAAGCTCCAAATAAGCGAATTAAAATATAGAATATTAAAACCAGCTGTGCCACCATAATTATAATCAGTCCGGTCAAAGAAGCACCATTCATTCGACAGAATTATTAAGCTCCAGAAAAACTTGCACGAGTTCAGAGTTTTGAAACGTTCCAAGTGATATGGCGATCACAGTTCTCTCAGATGATGACGGAAGAATTCAATTTGTTAAATTTGATACACACTGTAATCATTTTACCCATTTATTACAATTATCCTAATACGATGAATAACAAGAGATCATAATTCAGGGGACTAGTTCAAAGGATAGGTTCCAGTACCATGGATATCGGCGAAGCTGGATGAGATTAGTAGTAGAAACCGATATTAGTCAGACGGAAGACAAAAGCGCTGAAAGTGCCGTTTAGCAATGAAACAGAGGATTCTTTGTACCCAAGGGAGAGTGGACACTCGAAGACTGTAAATACTCGAAGACTGGATTACCTTCTCCTTTTCTTTCTTATACTGCAATTTCATAGAAACCGAGTCTGTAAAATAATCTCGGTTCTCCCATGCTGCTCTTATCTTCATATATCCTGCCGACCACAGATAGGAAATTTTGTTGCACACGCATATCGTCCGACTATAAAGATAGGTAATACAGTGGAATCTCACTTGTCCGAGTAGGGACCATGGGATTTCGGATAATCGAGCAGTTCCAATGAAAAAGGTTCACCAGCTAATCCTCTCTATTTCTTTTTATTAGTTTGGGTAATAGGAACTGTCCACCTTGCACGATTGAACTAATGATACTTTACAAGTGATCGATAATAATAAATTATAATTTTAAATGTAAATTTTGGAAATTGCATGTTATGCAATTATCTTATATCGCGTAAAACTGTGAAATTGTAAAAAATACATGTACAATTTGCAGCTTGTCAATTGGCTAATAGCATTAGGTTGCTAAATTATTCTGTATGGAAGAAAATTGCTTCCGCATCGCGTTCTTCCGCATCTTATTTACTTTTATTCTACTCGACAAGAACAATAATGCGGCGAGCAATAAACTCGATTGTGAATAAGTCTTCAAAATGAAGTCTCTTTTAATCGAATATTGATTGAAAAGTGTAATCTTCTCTGATGATTTGGAATTATACAGTCGCTGGAAAAATAAGACTATTTCTTTTCTGTTTCATCTCTATTCATGTTTCCAATCTCCATGGTTACTGACCGTTTACTTTGCGCGTTTACACTTAATATAATATTTAAAACAGTACTATTTTTAACTATTTTAACAGGAAGAAAGGAATCAAGGATTTTACTAATCGATTTGACCGGTTGTCCGCAACTAGCAATTATTTACAAATTTAGCAAGTGCAAATGAAACGAATAACGTTGCTTCGATTCGACCATGTGTCCGATGCATGATTATTTTGCCAACGCCCCAATTAGTAGCCCCCATGCGATTTCACGATTCTTCTTCTACGAAATCGAAATCGATCATCGGAAGTCGTTAAAACGTTGCTAATCTTGTGCGGTTCTTGATAGGAAATCCGAGTTTTTTCTCGCAATCTGCTCTCATCCATACCAACCACGTGCAATCCAATTCAATTTTCATAACTCGCGTCTTTGAAATAATTTTACAACTCGCGGGTATTGTATCTGGTATAAAAGAACCACGTAATAAGAAAACCTCTGCGAAATAACAATGTATTGTTACATCAGCGGGACGCACGTGCATCGTTTCGCTGGTATTGGAAAGAATCGTAGTTTGATTATTTCATTTGTGCCTGTATGGAGAACCATGAAACGAAGTAGAGCGGTGCAATGCAATGTTTTTAGAATTTTCCGCCGCAGTAATTAATCGATTTTCACCGGGTTTTATTAAAACTTGTTAGGTAACATGCGTGGTACCGTGCAACGCATTCTACACGTGCCTTTTTAAATGATACACGAGCAATTAATTATCAAAATATCCAGGAAATGTGGTGCTGTGAAGATTTCCATGGAAATTAACTTGCGTACAGGTGATACCGGGAAGATTGAAAATATCAATTCGACGAATTAATACCAACGATGTAAATTATTTTCCCAATCGAGTTCTATGTTTGCTTATTTAATTGAAAGTTAACTCGTGTGCTTCATGACGATCGTGATAATTCTAAATCCACAACTTTTCCGTTCTTCTGCGTGTAAGGATTCGAATATTCCATCATTCGACAAAAATGAATTCTGCTCTGTTATTTTGAGGGCTCTTCGCCCAAACTATATTTCTCTATTATTAGAAAATTTATCGAAAGTGAGAGAGGAATTATTATCAATAAGCGCGCCCCCGTTTCAATATACTATAATAATTTTTCCATATAGTTGAATGTTCTTTTTTCTCGGTTGAAGCTAAAATAAAATTCAATTATCCAAAATTTAAACCGTAACAAAGTTAAATTGCAATGTAGAAAAAGCTCGAAAAATAAAAATTCTCTATTAGTTCCTCTTCTAAAACAAATAGGCGCGATTGTATTAATCGATAAAGCGAAATTTTTATGCCCCGGGGAATGACGTCGCAACGCCAACCAACTTGAAAATCGATAGTCGAAGCTTAATGACGCCAATGATATTCCACCAACGTACGTAGCACCGTCCACGAAACTTCCTAGTTCAATTTACGCACGAAAAAGACTGCTATATTCTCGAACGAACGAAATCGATATTTCCAAGCGTGAATCACATCAACCAGAGAAACTGTATCTATGCAGAATTTTATTAACTGCAGCCGTGAGTTGAAAGATAGAGAGAAAGAGAAAGAAAGAAAAAGAGAAAGGAAGAGATTGTCCAGAAGTATTTTACCCGTTTTAAATTGTAATTTCCATTCACGTTGCTAGATTGAACAACAGGCTTTTAGTAACAGCTGCCATGGACGCTAGTAAATTGATTAAACGAACGTTTTCTTCACGCATTCCCGTACCTTCGTATTCCTGCAGTTTCATCTCGTTATTTTTAATGCGAATACTTACAGCTCGCCAGATTGTCGAATACTTAACCATCGAATAACGATCGTAATTTATTTTTCCACGTAAAAGTGGCTTGGAAAAAATATTCTTTGTCCTCGTTATTGTTGTTTTCTACTATATTACATTCTTAAAGTTTTGAAATTCCACTCAAAACGTACACGAAACTTTTTTCGAAATTAGCAGGTTCTGTTCTTTATGCAATCATATTTCGTCAGTGTTTACGATGTACTTTTGCCAAAATTACGAGACGCTAAGTGGTCTCTCCGCTTTATTATGTATTAATTCATGAAAAATGTGGACACGCGTTATACACAAGCTTTAGATAGCCAGGCCACTGTATATATCTTGTTTAATCCTATCACGGCCGCTATCGCACTTAGCCTCATTTAATATGATCCTAAATGTCTTGGGCTTCGATTTACGAGGTGCTAGCTCTGTCTTGTCGCGTATGGATCCGGTCGTCGTAACGGGTCATCATCGGGAATAAATACCATTGTAACGTGATATCCAATCTGGCCAGCTTGTGATTGAAACCGTGTTATAAAAGGGTTTATAGTCAACCGGCTTTTATTAAATTATTTTTCCTTTTCCAGACGCGTCTCGTCAAATTCGTTTGGCCAAACTGTATCTCGCTTCAAGGTTCACGCGTATACGTACACCACGAATAAAAATATAGAGCGATCATAAAATGAGCGAGAGCTGAGATTTACACGTTTCGATTGCACGTTTCCTTGCAGATGTAAGGATTTTGGTAAGTGTTTTTTTAGAATGCGAGCAATATGAATTCGCGAAGAATGATATCACGATGAATTGGAAAAATACTAGAAACATACAAGAATGTTAGGTGTATTTTGAAAAACAGTTGACGAGTTCCAGGTGGGAATTTTCGTGAGTCTATCTATTAAATTGTTTTCTAATGAAGAACGAATTTCATTCGAGACAAATTTTTATATTGTCTGTGCGTAACACATTATCGTAAATTGTGACTATACCGATAAGAGTCACTTTCGAAAGCTTTGATTTAGCATTCCGTTGATACACTGTTTGACTGCTGTTCCACACGGTTGAAGGTTCTTCCATCTTCGAATGAGATTTCGCGTCAACCGGGAAAGATAGCGGCGTTCGAGCGAATCCCAGCGTGAAATTGTTGGATGATTAAAGTGGCCGGAGATCGGTTTACCGGCTCTCTGTCGAATTAAACGAGACACTTCGAGTTTAAGGGATGATTCAAAGTTTGAACAGTTTCATTACACCTTGTGTTCATCCGTTCTGAATATCTCGAGTGGGTAAAATAGTAGATAAGTGAATTCAATCGACAAAAGTTCAGTTAGTCGGATATTAAATAAAACTTCCTTCCAACAAATAGAGTCCAAGTGAATGAAATCCTGCTTCTACTTCTGCAGTTCTACTTCTGTTCCCAAAATTCTATTTCCAAAAAGTTTATTTATTTAAAAACAGAATAATATTTTCGAGTAATTTCTATATTGAAAACTCCAACTTTATGACACGTCGTTGAACCACTGGCGATGATATAAATTTTTAAAATCTGGGGCAGACTCTTACGTACGGCCTTAATTGTAGTTAGATCAATTAGTGACCTTGCTTAACGCTTTACGACCCTACTGAATTGTATTTCACCTACTACACTTATCGTAAATTGTCTCAAAGCTGAATGACGTCAGATTAATTGGCCCCCAACGACATGTTTTTTTGGAAAAAGGTGCATTATTGCCAACGTACACATTGCTAAGGCGATAAAATCGGGAGAGAAATTTCGAGAATGTAACGAGTCAACAACGGCTACCTTGGAACGATATCAATTGCGCTCGAGAGGCGATGAATCGTAAATTCGCGTGAACTATCCTTTACAGGCATAAATTTGCTTAAATTCCTTTGCCAAAGAATTGTGTACATGTTCGTGTGTAAACACGAGTTTGCATTGTCTTTCGTGGATCGAGGGACGCCAATAATCAAGTATGCTTTTACTATTATGCAGCTCACAAAAGACCCTTGCCTATAGTGCCTGAAATACTCGAGTGTATTCCTTTTTCCACGACATTCGCGAGAATGCGCTCGCCTGGATTTATGTCGGCGCCTACTTGATTAAATTAACCGCATAAAATGCTCGCACAATTCCTTTGAATATCCTTCAATTGTGTTACATCCTTTAGGACATTTTCGTTCCAACCATTATTTTTATTGCTATGAAATTGGTTAAATATCTTAAGGTGAGATTGTCTCGTGTAACAACAACAAGAGTAGTGATTATTATGAATTTTCTTTTTAGTCTAACTATCGGTTACGCGGTAAATACTAGACCTTTTTAAGATATAAATAGATAGTTTTGAAGTACAGATGTAATTTGTTTGCTTTATTTTTAATTTAATGATAATTATTTTTCGGGTCATTATTATTTCCTTCCTCTACGTTAAGGCTGTCTCTATATAGTCGTCTTTGTCCGGATAATCCTCTCTAAATTCCTATAATCTTGGTGCTTTTGCAACACTAAACTCAAAGGAAACATAGCGACACATCTACTATCGATGCCATTAACAACCAAAGTTTCACTCAAGCTCCTCCTACTCATATTTTCTACGATACTGTACCTATTCGCGTAGGAATTTAGTAACGCACAATTGATACTGTTTTCTACGGAATTAAGAAATTTCAAGGTTCTCTTCTCTGATGAAATTTCCACATTGACTTTGTTAAGGATTATGATGGAATGAAACATTTGATCAAAGCGAAGAGAAGTATCGTTAGCTGGAAACTCTGCTATCGGAAGCGATACCGGTGGAATTATAAGCATCAAAGCCACTCATTACGGTGGAATTATGCAGGCACGATAGAAAAAGGTATTACCACGAAAATCCACGTGTTCGGTTAACGAGGTCACCCAGCACCGCCGTTAACGTTTTTCACACGGCAGAAATGCACTCCTTTATATTCTCTTTCTTTCCGTGAATCGTGAATTTTTATTGATGGCGGTTTTATATAGCGTACGTGAAGGTATAAGCAGCGAAAATCTCATTAGATCGCTGTTGGTCCATAGTATCCAAGTCGTTTCAAGTTGCTTGTTAAAGTGCGCGCAAGAATGTCGTCATCTCTTTGTTATCCTCTTATACATATACCGTTAGCTCAGCTTGAAAATAGATAAAAATCCATAATTGTTATAAAACTCCGTAAGTGCAATAATTAAAGTTCCGATAATTCTAATTAAATTTTGCCTATTCTCGCCTATTATCGAAAATGAGAGAGGAATTATTATCAATAAGCGCGCTATCAATAAGCGAGACTCTACTACGTGCGCACGTAGTGTACTCTTGATTTTGAATTATTACCGAATAATGTCGTACCTTTGAGAAGCAAATAATAATCAGTTAGAAGATTTCTAACGAACGTCATTAGAATTTTACAGACGATTCGACGAAATAGTATCTTGTGTTGACAGAAATTTTGTCTCGAGGTTTCAATTTTATCTCGGATAATGTATTTTTGAAAAACAAATAATAACCGATCAGAAAATTTCTACTATTAACGTCAATCGAATTTTATAAATCAATTCGACGAGATAGTATTCCGTGTTATCAGAAATTTACAGGAAATTTTTCAACTGTGACTCGACGTACGTAAGTCCGTAGCCAATGGAAACGTTTAGACGCTGAACAACGAGCCGCGATACGCCTCGTGAAATCGCTTACGCGTGTTTAGATTTCGTTGTTTGTGCAATCGGTACACGTAACAGACTTATTGAAGTCAGGCGCTAGAATTTCCTCCATTAGAAGAGCTGATGCGCCTGCCTTATGAAATCCATAATGTTCAATGGGAATGTCTGTCTTTTATGATGATCTTATTGCACTGTTTGAAAGCGGTATGATTAAATCGATAATATGGAAATTCTCATGAAATAGGAAATTCTTGTGGCTTTCGAAACAATTTCGATTTAGGATCGCCAGGAGTTCCGCGGCTCGGGTAATTAGAAATTGAGTAACGTGTGCTAGAATTAAGTAATCAGCCAGCGTCTCGGACACAATGCGAGCCTGGTGCAATTAAACACGCCGTAATGAAGAATAAGTCGCGAACGCTATGCTACAGCTAAATTAAATCATCAAGCTGGATATTTCTCCGTATTCCTGCTAACGTCGTTGTGTTTAATCGAGCTGATTTTGCGCAAGAGAGCGTGTAACACATTACAGAAGAAAAATAAATATTTGATGTCGGCGAGATATCGTGGACAATAAAAAAAAAAAAAAAATACTATCGAGAGAGCGGAAGGCGTTAATAGTAAAAACGTGGAGGAGATATTGCGTGAAAAGGCTTGGAGCCTTTCATAGGATGTTCTTCGTTGCTCAAACACTACCAAACAACTTCTTTATACACTGTGAAACTATCATCTTCCATATTCATCTGATTGTTCAAAGGAAAAATATGAAATAGCTAAACAAATGACGAAATTTATCGAGTACTATTTTTCATGTATATACAAATATCGTTCTAGTTTTTGGAATTAACAAAGGAATAGTAGCGATCGAGAAAGTGTTATTTCTATGAACAACGAGAAAATCGGAATGTCAATTCCGATTCGGCCATTTTAAAAGGACTTACGTATGTACGACGTCCAGCAGGGAAAGTGCCGCGACTCTTCGCCAGGAATGGCGAGGTCGAGAAAGGGGAAAGGAGAGAAGAAGAGGAACTGTGAGACTCTCTGTGGAATTTTATAAGAGCCGTACATAATCCATAAACGTGCCTGCCAGGTAGAAGCCGTGCGAAAGAAGGAAAAACGCTCACGCAATGAGGTCCATCCGTGCTCCAGTTCTGGATGAAATTGCAAAGTGGAATTCCATGGCTCAAAGAGGATTCTTTTAAGGGGTATTCTAGTCTACAAATTTGAAAAAATCGAAAATTTATTCTTCATATTTCCAAAGAATAGACATTCAAGAATATGCCCTTAAAAGGATTTTTCAAAATTTCAATTATTTTATAAGTTACAGCCATTTTTGTGACGCGGCATCTGCTCCGGTCCGACTGGAACAAATGAAAAATAGACGGTAGACCCTGCCTGAGTAACTACGTATGAATACTTAATGAATTGTATTTTATCCCTTTTTAATGTATCTTTAATTCTCTAATTCAATTGGAACGATGTTTAGGTTCTGAAACCCAAAATAACAACGAATCGTTAAATTCGTTAAAATGGACTTTTGTTCCGAAGCACACCCACGCAGGAACGCAGACAGTTCAAATTTCCACTTTCCTCGCAGTATATATTTTAAAGCCAATCGCACGGAGATTTTCATCCAATAAACCAATATCTGATCTCTTTTACATGTACTTTTCTAAAAGAAATGAATACTTTAACGCGAGCATAAAAAGCTCTTCGTCTTCGCATTGAAATGATAAAAATATTCCAAGTAATTTAATATTGAAAATTTATATGTTAATTCTAAATAATGTAAGATTAGGATTTAATACGATAATAATTCCCGATCATTTTAATACAACAATTTTAAACAACGTAGAATTCGAATTCCTTTCTCAACTTTTTCACTCTCGAAGCTCATAACGAACTTTTGTCCACGAGAAACATGTAATTGGACGATCTATCAGATCCGGAGAAGTCGCAGCGTGTGAAAGGAGAGAAAAACGCGGGCACGATGACGCACAATGCGGTCTGCTCGGCCAATTATGGGAAGATTTGTCGAGCAGCCGGCTCGTAAAATGTGCGCGTTTACAGTGGCCCTGTCTGTTTTACTTTCGCTAATCCCGTTTCTGCGCCACAAGCTTTTGAGCCTAATGCAGATTGCTCAACATATGGCTGATGTCTTCATTAACGCGACAACGGATGCGTTTTTTAACGAGCTTCTTAAAGCAAGATACGTCGCCTTCTATAATTATGGGACCTGGTAACAATACTGCTACCGACAATTGTATCGACACTTTCCGTTGGTTTTATCCGTTGCGTGTAACTCGATTTTTCTTGTGATATTTTTTAAAATACTGCCATTTTTCTTATACAGAGACGTTGATTAATGTTAATGCGTTAATTAAATTTTTACACTGATCAAAAGACTGAAAAAATAACCGTGTATTACAAACGATGAAAATCATAAAATATAACAGAATTACTTTGCAATCATCCTTTTGAAAGAATGACAAACAAGTTAAATAGACGACTGATCTAAGGATAACAAACCAGTGAAGTTCGGTGACGATGCTATCGCAGAGGAAAACTATTGCTGAGCGTTGGTCGCCTAGTGAGGTCGCTTGTGGGTGGAAAGGAACGTTGAACGTGAAAAAAAACCCGACCTTCCCATTTTTACCTTGTGCAGTAATAATCATAAGGAACGTCTCGACTTGCATATATTTTATAACAATTAAGGGCCCTAATGGTAAAATATAAATGTTTAGTTTTATAATAGTTCCTTAGGATTATTGTGGTCCAGCTAATTATATTTGCATAGCTAATGGCCGCCTCGACCGGGGAATGGATTCTGAGTCACTGGACGTAACAATAGATAAATATAGAAAATACCTAAAATACAGTAATCATAATATAGTATTTGATGAGCGAAGAAAATCTCTACATTTTTATTCAAGTCTATTTATTCAATTGCGTCGATAAACATGTTGATGAGTTGCATAAACAACTATGATCGATAGATAACAAACTTGCACAACATTCTCTCACAGGTTTTGAAAAGAAAAACAAAGAAGAACGGAAGAAATCAAGAAAGTTCCAGGAATATCTCTTTCCTCTTCCTCTTTTCTTCAAATTATATCTTTAGCGGTTCTAATGGTTTCTGGTATCTTGTGAACACACATATACATTCCACGTTGTTCAGCACGCACGTGCGCATACAAGTCGGAAAGGTTACGCAACAAGTTTGTATTCTACGAAAAATGGAATAGGCACTGCCGTGTATCAGCGCAGCTAATCGAGCAGCTTCAGCCATTCGCAAGAAAAAATTTAAAAAAGAAGGAAAGAGAGATTCTCTGATGAGGGTCGGTTATGTAACTTGGACAAGCATTACACGAAAGAGTCCAGGGAATGCAGGTCGTACTTGCAACTGTGGAACTTGCACGAGAGAAAAAAGCGGTGCAATTTTGATGGGCCCATACGTGCTCAGAAATTGTGTAAATGGCAGGGATTCGATTGCACAAACGTGTTTATCACTTCTATGACTATTACGGTGAAGGAGATCAGCCAGAAGTGATCCAGTCGTTATATCGCCTCACGATTTCCGTTCCAATCGACCGCGAAGGCGTCCAAGATTAATGGACACTACAAATTAAATCTAACGGAGGAAATTGAAATAGTTAAACCATTCTATTTATCGTTTTGAATATATGATTAAGCGGACGTAAACAAATGTGCGTTTCAGTGGCGATTTTCCGTGTTTAGTGAATCTATTTTAGACGTGAGACATGTATCTATATTTCAAGGTATAACTCGAGGAAAATAAATTGATCCTTTAAAGATAGATATAAGATTTTAAAGCTGGCAATAAGAAGTTAAGAAATTATGAAATTTGTTGCACGTTGCTGAAATGTGACAAAAATTGAATTGTTGGTAGCTAATGACAGAATGCAAAGTCAACATGACACTTGTTTATTGATTGCACGGAGATGTGTATGTATATATGTTACTTCCACCCCGAGAAAGCGAAGAAGGGGAGAAAGTTACGAGAAAATCATTGGCTTCCCGCGTGCGCCATCGCGTCGTCTATGAAGATACGAAGACAAACAGACATGAGCATCCTGTCCAACTACTTACACCTCACACCAAGTCGAACATAATTTACAGTACGTTCGTCTGTTGATTTATGATTTAAATTACCCGTGAGAAAGTACATTCGAAGACACTTAACGGAAAGAGACGTCCTGTAGCGGAAGTTCGCCATATCTCTTCACCATGAATTTCCCCGTACTTTCAAGAATAAAATGTAAATGACTAATTGAGAAAATGAAACAAGTTCCGAGCACGTGTCTTGAGTAAATAGAATTTCGAAAAAAAAATAAAAGTAAAAAGATATTCAATTCTTTGACGATTCTCCTAACGAAGTATGAGATTTTCAATTGTTGGCGTCGATAAAAAAAAATGGAACTAAATTGCAACTTACAGTTACATGTTGATGTCGCATGACAAACATCCTTTTATAGAGTTGATGTTGCAATATGAATTTCGACGGTTGTTTCAAGTTTATTTGTAGACATTGGCAAAATGAAGTAAGTAGATGCTGTTTAGTGTAGGAAAAAGCAGATGTTTAGTGCAGATGGAATAGGAACTGCTAGATAACGTGGAAAGAAATATTCTAAAAAGTTCGAAATGATGAATGATATTTTAGATAAATATTTAAGTATATATGGAAATATATGTATTTTGATATGATAAAAGGTTTGTTGTGTATTACTGCATTATCGTATAAAGATTTTTTTGTCTTCACTACGATGATTAGAAAAATATGTAAAACGTATCCAATATAATTAAACAATTGGAAGCTTATAAAATAATATAAAAATAAATAAGAAGTGATATAGATAGAAACAACATATATAAATACTGCTATCTTTTAAAATACTTGCAGTACAAAAATATGCTGAAACACGATATAATAAAAAATACTTTACTCTTCGATACAAAGGTAAAAATAAAAGAATGTAATTTTGCGTTTATGTACATCAGTTTTCACAGCTCATTGTCCTTTTATTTACACCATCAATCGTTTCTTTCACCCAAGCACCAATTATTCACAATTATTGTTACGATATTTAGGAATATCAATGGAACTGCAACAAACAACATATTTGTGTTATATTTAAATTAATTATCAAACGAATTAAAATAATTTGTTTGTAATTACTTCGTGCCACCGTTCGTATGGACCTAATAAGGTTCAAAATTTGTGACTTTACTGTAGAAGGTTCTCCGAAGCCTTGAACATTTTGCCACGACGCCCAACCAACTGTAACAATGTTTAAACAAAAATTAAGTAATATATTCCAATATACAAGTAAAAACATATACATATGATTTATATATTTATTATACTACGCGATATATGTAAATACAATAGATAACATAACCTACAAATTCTTCATTTCTATGCAGGGGAAAAGTTCAGTATAAAAGAATAATACAAACAAAAATATGATGATATTGTGTACCTTTTGCAAGAAATCTTTCTTCGTTTAAATCGCAGATCGCATTCAAACACAACACAGTCGCTTCAAAAAGTGTCCAAAGTGTAAACGCCACATTATATCGATATGATGAATGATAACATTGAGAATATCACGCAGCGCCACTAGCGTAGGGAAAGGTAAAACAGCTTCATACGCATCAAACAATCAATTTGTATTGATTAGGAACCGTCCTGCCATCTTCCGTGTTCAGATGGAAACTAGCAATTAAAAAAGTGGCGTTATGCGGGAAATTTGAATTAAAATTTATTTTTACTATGTCAAAATATATTTAGAGTAATCTCGAGCGATTTAAACATCGCTCGAGATTCCAAAAATAAGATAATCTTGGATTTCATCGATAACGTTTTACAAATGCTTGCAAAAATAGTACTATATGGAAACTAAGAGCCTTAAAACGATATTCGAAAGAATCGGTAGACTTTACAAGTAACTTAACAACGCGATAATACAACGGATGGTTGGGAGCATTATTCTATTTATAATAATTGAACGACAAAGCGCACCTTCTTGGCACTAACGCTTTTGGAACAGGAGTACGAGTGTTTCTAGACGATTCGACGCTCTCTTCTCAATTGAGTTACGTTAACGATTCATGTGTGCCGATTTAGTTATAGAACTTAGAGTTCATTTCATGCTACCCTCGATCGTTCATGACCTCTATCATCATTTTATCACGCGCCGTTCGAGGCACATGTTTATCACGTGTAAGGAAATTCGTGGATTTTAATATTCCGATATCGTTTTGCGTATGCAAAGAAAAGTCGGAATCTTCCATATCGTGATGAAAGTCACGGACGTATTTGACGTGTGCAAAAATCTTTCTTGTTTGTAGACGATAAGTATTCAGCAAAAGCTATGCTAACTCACAGCCTCGAACAAGTGTTGTATTACTGCAAAAAATTGCAACACAGACTAAACTCGCGTCACCGGAAAGAATGCGTGAATCACGTTTACCAAATGTCACGTTTATGCAACTGTAGAAAATATTGCATTATGCTAGGTTTAAAAAAAGTTTGAGACAAAACTATCATTAATTTCAGGAAAAATTTCCAACCTGTACAATGCACGTTTTATTTGGCAACAAGACAATATAGGAAAATTGTTCCAAAGCCAATGTTTCCTCGACTAATTTAGATCTTCCACGAATTCATTCAAATCATTCATCATCCCCTAACAGATAATAATATTTATCATATACAACGATAACGACTGCCTTAATTTTAGCTATCTATATAAATCACAAGATACACTGATTCATTTCTCCGATAATTACGCAAATCGTATGATTACAGATCTTCTGTCACATAAAAATGTGTACTTTTCAATAAACTAGACGCAGCAATAAACATACATTATAATCAAACTTATAGAATCAGTTCTAAGAAATCGTATGATTCAAATCCACATCAGTGTGCGAACTATTTCCATAATTTATGCCGTATTAGACTGTACCTGCTGCAATTTCACAGGGTAATAACGCGTTACCATTCACCGACTGAATTAAATGACGCTGAATGTGAAGTACACGAGTCTGACCGCTCATGTTCGCTAAATATCATCGGAGAAATAGAAGAAACAAACGTGGACTTTGGTCGGTTAACGAACGAAGAAAAATGAGAAGATCGATTTGTGAACGTTAGATACCGATCAAAGCAAATATTATTTCAATCGTCGCATAATTGCAAAAGAAATGATATTCAAAGCTTGCATCTTTTCATCCAAGTAGATTGTAAATAATTATCATTTGTTATTGCAATCCTGTTTTCAGTCCGAATCATGTATTATCTAATCTATTGCCTGCAATAAATAATACTTGGGTGACGTCGAAACTGTTACCCAGGAAGCAAGAGTAAAATGCTTAAGCCGTGCAATTATGAATTACGTGATACGTTACGGTAACAATTTATGAGGCATAAGGTCCAATGATGGAACGAGAGGAAAGAATGATTCTGGTATCAGTTCGTGTGAACTGAAGGCGTGTACAATTGTACACTTAAGAACGAAATTCTATGTTGTCATCGTTTCAAGAATTAATACGTTAATGGTCCAAATTAGACTAGTTTTTATAATACAATGTCTAAGTAATGTCTATAATAATGTCTAAGTAAAGCGATTATAGTTAATCGACCAAAATAAACGTAAAGAGCACTATAACGGTGATTCAAATTTGGTGGAACGTAGCTCGCGTCTGTCGAAATTATAGTTGAGACATTGTACGATATTATATAATAAAGATTCTACCAGATTCCTCCATGACCGCTGTTGATATTTTCACGCAGATTTGTAAAATATTATGTAAAAAGTCGCATTGTCTAAGGTTGCAGTGGCCCAGTAAATATCGACGTTTTGTCCTCAAACGTAAATACATTCGACGTGTCCCCAATATGATTGCTGTATACTAGTAGTGGGGTAAGCGAATCGTTGATTGGCCAGTTTCAACAGAGGGAGCCTACCAGGTCCGGATCGATGTTGCTAAAAGCTGCAGCAAATGGGGGAATATCAGTCGCTAGTACCACCTCGATCTGACTAGAGACGACCGTTTTCACTTCACAATTTTACTTCGTTTTCACTTTGACTTTTAAACACTTTCGTATAACTTCAGTTACAGAACGTTAGGCGGATTTGCACGCAACATATAGTGAACAAAACATCAACAAACGCAGAGATTAGAATCAGACAATAGAGAGTCGACAGTTATATTCGAAGGTCTTTGGTGGATAAAATTAATCTGGTAAACCGGTTGTACGAGAACTGATTCTGCAGAGGCAACTCCACAGATTGTCCGTGTGAAACCACGTTGTCGTGGGCGGTAAAGGGAGAGAAAAGGAGGTAAAAAGGGTAAGGAATACCTTACATATAAATATACATAACCAAAGCAGAGTTGAAGTGGTGGCGAGAAGGGAACACCAGTGTGCTGGAAAACGGTGAGGCAGCACCGTGACTATGTAAACTACTAGCATATACTTGTGGCAGCGCGTGCGCAGAGTCGGACAACGTCTGTATCGACAATATTTATAAAGGTACATTGTGACGTGATAGATAGATCGTCGACGATCAAACAATCAAGTGAATCGAGGGTAAAAGAAGATTTAACCAAAGAAGAGGACAAAATCGGAGAACTGGGCTTTTCTTCGAGCATAGACAAAGAAGCACGCAAACTGGCTCCAGAGGTGAGGATCAAGCAAATTGGAACGAGGGAGGACCTGTTGTCCATAATACGGCACACAAGTAGCGATCATTTTTCGGAAGAACTCTAGCCGAAGATTGAGCAGCAAAACGGGTAAAAAGGAGACTAGCAATAGACCACTGTTTCCGAGTATTTTATACAAATAGAGGCCTCTTGTTTGCTGGATATTTCAAGCAAAAGCGTTACCAGGATCACTTTCATTCTTTTCCTGTAATTATCGACTTCTCGACTGGTCTACCTGTTGACTTGTGTTTTCCTTGGAAGGGAAGGGAAACCAAAGACCCCAATTTGAATAGTTCATCGTCGGGTTATGCCCTGGGTTACTGCCTGTCTCGACCTGTTGGCGGCACCGATTCTGGGTTACTGTCTGGCCGTGAGGAAACTTGCACTGCAAGCCGGCTTTTTCCAAGAAGAAACGAACAAATCGATCGTAACACAAGCGGTGAACGCTATCAATACGTCGACTATACAAAAGGAGACTGCGCCGTGCGCTGATACGATGGCACCAAGCGTCGAAGAACAGCGCCAAGGTAAATCGATTAAATGGAACACTAGTAATATGAGTTTCATCTAATTGATATTATTTACTCGTACAATCACACCATGTTCGATATATTCGATAGGTAACGATGTTATTGAATAGCAATTCAATCGGTAATCAGGTTGCGAAACATTCGATGGGAAACGTTATTTATTTCTTATTTATCGAAAACGAAAGCATCGGATTACTGTGCGTTATGCAATGCAACAGTCATCATAAAAAATTGCATGGAAATGCAATATGCAAACGAAATTAAAAAATGCCACCTGCGGAAATACCGGATGAAATAATGGCTTTTTTCATCGTTTGTTTTTCTCATTGAAACGCATTACGCTTTTTCGCTCGTTCTCTTTGAATTTCTCGATTCGTGTCAGCTAGATCTTTAGCTATTACACCGAAATTACCACGAAACCAGGCCACGGTTTCACGAATCTGTGATCTCCACTTGTAATAGGAGTGGTGACTATAAATAGAACACGATTTAAATAGATATCCGTGTCGTATGTTCGAAACGCGTGCCACGAATGAAAATTCAGCATGTAACAAATAACTTAAAATTGATAAACTTGTTGTTTTCATTCAGAGCACGGTGGTTTCTTATCAAAAGTTTCGTTTCTTTTTTCTATATCTCAGTAACTAAACGATCGTACCAGGTCCCACGAGTATCTCATCTTATCAAACTCAAGTTCTTTCGAATTTTATAAAGCTTCAATAATTTAAGCTCCTCTCTATCGTAAAATTCTGACAAGAGTTTTCGAGTACGATGAGTTCCAGAAAATATTTTGTTTTATCTAGTTCAAGTAGCTGTCAGTTCAATTTTTCTTTTTCCTTTTTTTTTTTTTTTAACGAAATTCTTTGGCAAATTTGGTGAAATGCGATGTAGTGGTAGCTGACGTTACAGCGCATGTTCCAATGCAACAAAATGGTTTTCTCCACAAGACCGATTATTGATTTTCTGCCACTGAGCTTGTTCTTATCCTGCGCATGACAGCATATGGAAATGACCGTGATGAATCTTCGCGAAGACGTAACGCAATTTTCATAATTAATTACTGTATTCTGACGTTACAAATTTCATTGCCATTTGTTCATAGATAAATAAATATTATCGACACGATATTCCATGGAATAATTTAGTATTCACGCATACGTTGGTAGCCGTAGCGTGACGAGAGTACATGCGTTGTTACAATTCAACGCTTGAATAATAAATCGAGTGACGACACGTTTCAGGTTAAAATACCAACTGTTAAAGCTGGTTTCATGGGGATTCTCGATAGGTGATAGTACATCGTTCGGTATACGCGAATGATCGGTATCGATCGTGTATCGCGTGCAACAGTTTGGTAAATACGACACTCGAAGCTGCACTTTGAATTATAAAACAATATACATACATCGGTATATAATCCGATTGTTTGGGTTGAAAAACTTCCGTTTTCAATATGTTTTATTTTTCAAAGCGAAACGTGCGATTCGTTTGTATAATCTATAAACGTGCATCGAAGCTCTTTTATCCACGGATCAAGGGGTCTAATTCGTAATTATTTTGTTGACACGCGTTAAGTCGAGAAAAACAGACACGCAAATAAAAATGAAGACAGATATCGCGAATGACGAAATCGTTTCGTGGCGTACGTGCTTTTGCTTATGGTAAAAAATCTACTCAGAGATTCGTTAAATTAGTCCAAATGTAATGACCTTTATCGCTTTTCGACCTTCGATTATTAGGCACAAGGACATGCCGATTCGAAACAACACGCGATAACGCATATTTCTATCGCCATGTCGAATTTCGTGAACCTCAGACAATTCGATAATTCTTACTCCATTTCAATTTTTTATATTGTAAACAACGAGTTAATTATAACGTTACAGACAGGTCGTCGTACGTATTTTCGTACTTGAACTTTAATCCTGTTTTGTACTTTCATTCTATACACCGCAATATATTGCGTACGATTACATATCGATTACGAACGACTACACGATATATTACATAAATTATCGCATGACATATAGAGTTTTAGAAAATATAGCAATCAAATACGTAGATCACGGATATTTATACGGTTCTGAGAAATATAGAAAAATCCAAATAATTACACAATCATATAAAACGTATATAAAAATATGAAGATGTTTGAAAAGTTCGCAACATTTCCGAGAATTGATAAGCTCTGTAATCGATTGCGATAAAATTTGAAGGGGTTAATTTATACCTTTTAGAGATTTCATAAATTTAATTTATATGAAGCAGTATTGTATTTTATATTCGATAGAATGTCAATTCTACGAAAATACATTTTATTTGAATTTCACTACGAACTTTTCAAATATATGAACTATAAAATTACTACATTTAGCGAGTGAAACAAATATTTCTCACAAATATTTCGCATGAATATCCGTATTCCAAAAATGAGAATAGAATAAGTCAGAATGTCGAACAAACAAAAAACAAAGTTTGTTGTTGAGATTAATACCGCGAAAGAAGCGGCAGTCGCAAAAGTGTAGTCAAAAGCTCTCGTGCATGAAGAGAGAATTCTAAATATAAAGTTCACCAACGCTCGGTTTTGAACGTGGAACTCAACAGGAAGGCATCAGTACTCAGTTGAAATTCGCACTCTGAAGCTCGCGAGTTCGTCTAGCCGGTTGTGTCATTGAAACGCATTTTTTATTATTGATTCGTCATTAGTTGATTGTCGAACAGTGTTGTTAACGGTACATTGTAAAGAACATGTGTGTGATCGGTAAGGATTATTCTTCCATCGATCAATAGTGAAAGCGATTTTAATCTAAATGTACGGGTAAAAAGCAGAATGCTCATGCAAATGTTGCACGCAATATAATGCTCGCGTATATCTTTTATTTTCACTTTTACGTTCATTGTTTCGTAGAAACCTAAATATTTCATTCGACGAAAACAAAATAAAAATTTAAAACATCTTGTTCATAGCGCGCGAGAAAGAGTTCTTTTGTGAATCGAAGATGCGTCGGAGGGAAACGATAATTTTCTCACTAATTTCATTCTTACTATTATACGATCATATTGTTCGATTTTCTATCGAATTACGTCACATACGTTCACATTGTTAACGATCATTCGACTGTTGGCTGGCTTAACAAACTAGCTTGGCACCGGGTCAGATCTATCATAGTCGTTTGGGTGCATCTTCTAAAATTGGTCGTTATTATTATATTATTATACACATAAAAATAACCGGATGCTACAATGAAATGCCTTAGAAAATATCTGACTTCTATCGTAATCGCGTATTGGCGTTGTTAAATTTGTTCACGATCTGTACATTTATACTCGCGTCTTTGTTGCACAATCCTTTGTCTCCTTGATATTTATCAATGGCCATACGTCTACTCATCAAGCAAGTGAAAATGCAATTAATTATACGAGTATCATAGATTCTGTTGCTTTCAGAACCCAAGGATAAAATCACAATAAGGATGTCGGGGATAATGAAGTCTCCCCGAAAATTCTCAGGGGTTGTAATCGCGATGTGCGGTTTACCAGGTCGTGGAAAAAGCCAAGTGGCACAATGCCTTTCGCGCAGGCTCAACTGGAACGGCGATTCCACTAAAGGTTGGGAATTCTGTTTTGTTTACTGCCAATTGCTACACTTAAAAACGAAACCTATTCATTAAATCATATTAGTCATCTTAAATAAGCGGTTTCGTAGTATTATTTCCATTCGACCAACAATTATTTGTGTTTCTTCTTTTTTTTTCCCTTTTTACTTCCTATTTTGTGGTTGTATTATGTGTACAAGTCATGTGTCTGATCATTAATTCGTTAGTTTTTCATTTTTCCCGTTTTTGTTTTCAACACGGTCGTTAAGAGGATTTATTACATACGCTAAATAGACTTGTTACGTAAATCAACATTTGCGGCGCTTTGAACAAATTTTAATTTCTATTTTGTAATATATTACATTGTGCTCTTCCTAGTTTTTACAACCTTATAAAATACTACAAATAGATATATTCTCTACATACGCATATACGTATACCAGATGGAGACTATATAACATGGTGGAAAAAAAAACATTATTTCATATTGTTCCTTTGTGAAATGCTAAATAATTGTTCTATGTTATTACGTCCCGGGACCTATTTATATTTCATGTATAAATAAAACTATTCTTATATATTTTATACTGCATTAATTTCGTCATACCATTGTAGTAACGATGGTAATAATAAAAAATTTATAATTACAATACGAAGTTGATGTGTACTTATTAACCGTGTACTATAACGAAACTTGAATCATACCATGATTTGAATATTATATCGCAGGTCTGCTTTATTAAAGTTTATGTTTAAAATTAGCCATTGTTCCCTGACTTTGCATAAGCTAGGTTTTAATGCTTTGGGGACCTCGATGTACGAACCATTCTATGACTTAGGCAAAAGTCTATATACTTTAGTATATAGTACATAGATAGCGTATATACCTTCTACATCTCTAAATCAATGCTTTTGCGTAGGAATTTGCATGGCGCGATCAAGATAAGCTGTGCTATCGTTATCCATGGGGAGAAAGCTACATCGACGCCATGCACCGCGTGGAACCGGTTATTGCTGAATTACAGAGATCTAACAACATCTTGGTCGTGTCTCATCAAGCTATTCTGCGCTGCATCATTGGCGTTTTCACAGATAAAAAACCGGAAGAGGTGCCTTACGCTGAGGTGCCACTGCATACCATCATCCGAGTCAGCAGCCATGGTTACAATTACAAGGTGGACTTCTTCAAGTTACCCATAGAGTGCGTAAACACGATTCGCGTGAAGCCGAATAATTGTAGCGCGGACAGAACCGCGGACGATGCTCTGCTCACAGTCCCAGCACATTTCGACATACCGGATCCTTGGCGAAATCTTGGCAGCGGACCCACTCTCGTACAACAACACTGAGAAACCGCTCGGAGATCCACGATCACGTCGAAAATTCGATGTCTGTTAGTTTGTAACCCTTGGAGCTTTCAGCAGTGATGTCTTCTTGGAATATTTTTGCTTTTGAATTCAGGCAGGGGATGAAGATTTGAAATATCATGCAAGTATGGATTGAATATATTTTTAGTACGTATATATGTATAAGTAGATCGCTTTAAGGTATCTTTAAGAAATACAGATTCGATGAGACGGAAGATGATGATATCGGAGTCAATTCTAGATAAATAGATTGGATAGATCGCGTGAAAGAAACGACATGTAAAATCAAATAATCGTTATCGATACTGGAAATTTATTTCTGAAATATTCTCATGAATTTTCTCATGAATCCCGAGAAACTTAGGTCGTTTCAAATTTGACTTGTTTATCGTCGAGTTCCGTTACCTTCGCGGGATGTACTCCGATTGTCATGTTTTTCCTCGTTGATTCTGTTCCCATTGGCAATAATTTAGTATCCTGCTGCTGGAGCCCTCTATACGTTATGTTTAAGCAGTTTAATTTTAATAATCACATACAAGTCAAATATTACATTAACTCTAATATGTCGCAGATGACTATCGCAAGAAATATTTTAATTGTACATCGTAAAATTCAGAAAGACAGGCAATCTTTTAAATTGTAGGAATGCGAAACATGTCTTTCGTATTAAATTCTATTTCAAAATATTGATATAATATATACAACGAACACACGAAAGACAGTTTTTTTAGTATTGTACTATTTATAGGTGATAGAATTTTAGATTTATGTATTTTCGTTTGCCTAGTTCCTAGCACAACGATTGTAAGCCTTGAGATTTGGACGATATTAGGATTTTTATTACTGTAAAGTACAATTGAAAGATACTATATCGTAGCGTTATATAAAGTTTGACTATAAAACGGACCTGATATCATTGTTAACAAGGAAATAACGAATATTGTATTTTTCGAGTGTGTATGAGTGTTCGAACGATAGATGTATATTTCTACGCACAAAATTAGCGGTATACTGTGCTACGGTCTCATTAAGAAATGTCAAACATTCGAGCAAAGTATTTTTCTCTACGAAGGAAAGCGCGAGAAATAATCAACAGAGGCGATTAAGAAAGAAAAAAAATCGATATCGAATGGTGCCTGCTTCTGTCGATATACTGTTACGTTTCACTTAGAGTTATATTCTATCTCGTGGACCGCATAAATATGCATAATATTTTATTAGGCATCACGTGGAAATCTCCGAGCAATCTATTTATCCAGAACAAGCTCGAGGATTCGTAAAATGTGAATAGAATAAAAAATAAATAATTTATTCTGAGATGAACTAAGTACGGCAGAGGGCAAATTAATTTTCTATACAAGTATACAAATGGCACAAGTTATCTAGTCCATTCATTGCTGAACATTCTGGCGTTCTTTCTTTTCTCTTTTGCTATGCGGGAATCGACATAAAAAATTATACAGCGTTCTAAATGTTAAGTCGTATTAATACCTTTTAAACTCCTTTGTTTGTTTGTTTTTTAATTGTATATTGTATTTTCGAGCTATCGCGGGGAGACGCGGTCGTTAGAATACGCGTCAACGGGAATCGTAAATTCCCGTTACGATTAGAATAATCAACACCACGAATAGTTCGATCCCCGTATTTCGGTTAGGATAATCGGGGTAGTTGTTGCGGTATAACACTGGGAGTCACGGAGTTATAATAATGTATATTTCCAACACTTTATACAATCACACAAAGTAGTAACGCCGTTGATTAAGATACAGATAACGAAAAGAAGGATTATTCTTAGATGAGAGAAGAAGAGCTATAGGAGCTCTAGGCCCTTGAGAGCTGTAGGAGCTGTCGGACTTCTGGATACTGTGAGAGCGGTAGGAGACTCTAGGCCGTGTAGGCCTAACATAACTTCCGCAATTAACATTCAATGACTCGTGTGTATGACTAGAATGATTCAATAGAAACAGGTACAGCTTTGAATAAGTTTGACTAGATAAAAAGTGATTATCAAGTAAACTGCGAACATGCATTTGTGAGAAACTTATGAACGTACGTAATATGCAAAAATATATAAAGTACGCAAAATAGAGTAGTCGTTAGAATATTTAGTAAAGCAAGTTTCTGCTTAGGTTGCATTCCTTCAGCAGTATCCATAAAAATATGAATTTGAATAAATATTCGCAGTTTACTATTCAAGACCCTGATGGAAGCTTAGACAAAGTCTTAACCACAAATCTTAAAAAATCAGCAAAAGTACAAATATTTCATAAAGTTTCACCATTGTTTCAATGAGAAACGACGAGATTCAATAAAATCCCGTCAGTATCCATTTTAAATGCCCGACCTCATCAATTTGGCAGTATAATCTCTTTGTTTACTCGCCAAATGGAGCTCCAAGCTTCTCAGCATTCTGTCTTGAATCTCCTGGTCGTGAGACGAAGTACTTTTCCATAAACCAGTTCTACAATGCGCCATTCTCGGCTCGTTCCTCGAATAAATCCCCAGACGAAAGGCAGAGTAATTCGATTGAGACGACTTCGAGTTTACATCCCATTTCGTTTCGGGAACAACATTCTTCATGAACCCCACTGTAGCTCTGCGACAGGTGTCATAACCCAACAGTTGAATCTTTTTACCGTGAATCGCGTCGAATTGAGGCTTATTTAATTTGCTGTTAGTCACTCGGTTCATGATTGTTTCAACGGAGTCGGGTGTTCCGGGAAGATTCTCGAACACTTTGCGAAGAACTTCATTTGTCAGGTCTTCCTCGCCGCTGGACTCACCTGGCGAAAAGTTCCAGGTGTTAACTTTGTGTCTGGTTGAATTAACTGTAAAAACGTAAAAAGGCAGAACGAGGCACGAAAACTGTTACATATCGATTCCGGTTTGTAAACCAATTTTAAAGAATTATTATTTTCTATGATAGTAACAAAAAATCAAAATCAGTAAAAATATCGATTTCTACGTCCATTATATTCTATACTTTGTACGGTTCTGCCTTCTTTACATTACAAAAACAATATTTAAAAAATTGTTTGCTAATATCATAACTACATCACAAGATATTTGTTTGTTTCATTATTGTAGTATCGGAAAAAAGGACAGGATTAGGATAATTTAGATTTGTAACATTCTCCTAATACTATTTATTTAAGATAAATAAGAATAACAGAGATTAATTGGACAGAGAACGATAAATGTTCAACTTGAACTAAAACACAAAAGTCTTATTCCACTCAAATCACTCTCGCGTCTCTTTGTCTTTTCTCGTCCCATCGAACACGTGCTCCGAAACCCCCGTGGCCAGAGTCACGCAGGCTCTTTCCACAAAACTATCCACTTGAAAGGACCGACGACACATTGATGTACTCGACGGCGCCGCAGCTCTCGCCACTTTGTACACGGTTCGGCCGATATCTTAGGCCTTTTGCCCACGATACTACAATATTTTTAAACGGGCATATCGTAAAACTTGCTGACAAGGGCTAGTTGTCATGTCAAATCTTTGTCTGTTCATCGCGTAAGATAATGGAAAAGAGAGAGGAAGAAAAAAAAATAGAAAGAAAATGGAAGAAAATGGGCTGAAGCGAAGGCAACGGCAGGAAAAGAAGGCAGCTAAGGGAAAAAAGGAAAAGCGAAGCTAAGAGTAGAGAAGGAAAGGAAGAAAAACAAAAGACGAAAATGGAGAGAAACAAGAAAACAAACGAAGCGAGAGAGTAGGAAATGGATCACAGAGAAGAAAATGACGGAAGAGAAAAATAAGAACGCGATAGAGAAAATCTTCTGTATATTCCAGAATTTAAGAAGTAATACTGTAATGCCTAATCTACATTTAACTGTTTATCTCAGATTTTTTATTGTCTTACTAAAAAATATTCTATTCTAGGTTTCTAATAATTAAATTTTAACTAATTAGGCCAAGTACCAAGTTAGTTGTCCCAGTTTAATACGTATCTTTCGTTCTCTGTGATCAACAGGTTGGAAATCTGGTCATCTCCATTGTGCTTATCTTCTTCATCTGCTTTTTACCGTATCACACGTTTATGATTTGGTTCCACTTTTTTGCATCAACGATGGAAGACTACAATAAATATTGGCATATCTTCAGGATCATTGGTTTTTGTATGACTTTCATCAACAGCTGCATCAACCCTTTGGTTCTATATTTTGTCAGCACAACATTTCGCGAGAGGTGAGAGTTACGTCGCGTGAAGAGGTCCACGCGACGTCTTCTATTGTCTGACCGTAAAGGCCCAAGAGTCGTTAGAGAAACCCTCAATAAACCTAAGGCCCATCATAAACCGAGTCTCATTAGCTTGCAGGAACCTTGAATCCTGCAAGAATTTTGGGTTTATATCTGGTACTTAAACAAGTCATTAGGTCTATTGAGCGTGCTTAAAGATTGCGCAGAAAGCTGGTATTTATAACGGGAAAAACTGATAATTATATGATAGAGAAAACCAGGCATTTATAGAATAGAAATGTCTGGATTTTTCCACGAGTCATGCCGATGGGGTGCTTACATCTCCCATCTTCAAGAGTTAACGTCTTAGCCAATGGGTAGCGCGGATACTTGTCCTCACCTTTCCTAACTAAAAATGTAAGCAACGAATCCGCGTTCTTCGTTCAAAAGGCACACCCATACCGAGCTTTCCTCCGTAATCACATCAGAACGAACTTCAGAGTTTTCCATCATCTCTCGCGGTGCCCACAAGTCTGACAGCTCCTATAGCTCTCACTCTCTCATCTAAGAATAATCCTTCTCTTCGTTATCTGTATCTTAACCAACGGCGTTACTACTTTGTCTGATTGTATAAAGTGTTGGAAAAATCTAAAATTAGCCGATCCAACATTTCACATACCAAGCCCGATCGAAGTAGTATTAAGCTCGGGACCAACTTTAACATCATTATGTGTCGGGCAGATTAAAATACCACAATCCATCGATAATGAGTTATGTTTGCAAAAAACTCGCTTCGGTTAGGTTATCGGGGGGAGCCCACCCGCGCAATCGGGCACACATTCGTTTCACACTACCACACGCGATCTGACGACAACCACGTTCCCATCGTCAGCATCGCAACCATCTGATTCAACGTCACAAAACGTCTTGAATCAGTCCATCGCTCGAGATTCTCTGGATCGGAAGAAGCTGAATCCCGTCCAGGACAACAAGGATCAAATTCCGCCGACGGAAACCATCGCCGCAGCTCAAATGGCGATCCCGTCGCATACCACGCGGAGCTCACCGCGTGATACTCACAACGTGTCACCCACACGCGATCTGACGACCACGTTCGCAGCGTCAGCATCGCAAGCATCTGATTCGACGTTACACAACGTCTTGAATCAATCAATCGCTCGAAATTCTCTGGATCGGAAGAAGCTAAATCCCGTCCAAGACGACAACGGTCGTACTCCTCCGACGGAAGGCACCGCTTCGACTCCAGCGCCGATCTCGTCGCATACCACGCGGGGCTCACCGCGTGACATTCGCAATGTGTCAACTACCCGAGATCGGACAACCACGCTCACAGCACCAGCATCGCAACCATCTGATTCAACTACACAAAACGTCTCGAATCAGCCGAATGCTCCAGACCTGCTGGACCGGGAGGAACGGAATCCCGTTCAATACGGAATCAATACGTCGACTGTACAAAAGGAGACTGCGCCGTCCGCTGATACGATGGCACCAAGCGTCG